>NC_133618.1:488952616-489252616 GCF_048593235.1 Sminthopsis crassicaudata | reverse complement strand
CACTTGGGGTTCGGCTAGCTTTCTTAGAGGCCTCTCTCTCTCTCTTTGATTCCTGAGAACTCTTGTCCAAAAGTTTCCAATCTCTCATCTTCCCCAATGTCTCCAGCCAGCAGCACGATGGAATCTCGAATGGCTCCTGACTCTGAATCTCCTAGAGTGTGGGGATCAGACTTTGCCTTTGAGAGTGGGCTTGTGGGTACTCCCTGGGCTTGTGAGAGCTCCTTAAAAGTATGCTCTTATAAAGGTGTGAATCTCAAGTACCATGCTAAATTAGATAATTATATCCATTCCAGTGACTTAGCACCTTGTAACAATCCTAACACTAAATGTCTAACCCTCTAAGTTATAGATGATTTGCGGCATCTAAGTTTCTTTTTAACAAATACTGATTTTGCTTTTCAGTTGTTCTTCAGTCATGTCTGATTCTTTCTGACCCCATTAGGAATGTTCTTGGCATAGGACTGGTGCACCATTTCCTTCTCCAGGCCATTTTACAGTTGAAGAAACTAAGCCCAGGATCATATAGGAAGTAAGCCTCTGAGGCCAAATCTGAACCCACAAAGAGGAATGGTCACCTAGCTGCCCTAAGCATTTATTAAGCATATACTATGTATCATTATCTCATTTAATCCTCACAACAACTCTGGGAAGTAGGTGCTATTATAATTCCCATTTGATAGATAAGAAAACTGAGATAGAGGTTAAGTGAATTGTCCAGGAAGACATAGCTAGTGTCTAAAGTCAAATTTGAAAGCAAATCTTTCTGAGTCCATAGCTGACTCCAAACCCAGAGGTCTCCCATATTAATGAAAACACAAGTCATTTCCTATTCCTTTAAAACAAACAAAAAAAAATGTTTCATCTTATTCAAAAGTTCCTTAACATTCTCAACATCTCTTACACACTATAACAATAATAGGACCATGTATTTAACATATACTTTAACATATTTAACATGTATTGGTCTACCTGCCATCTGGGGGAGGGAGTGGGGGGAAGGAGGGGAAAAATTGGAACAAAAGGTTTGGCAATTTTCAATGCTGAAAAGTTACCCATATATATATCTTGTAAATAAAAAGCTATAATAAAAAATAAATGATGGGACCAGAAAGGGCATATATGTTTAGTATTTTCTTTACTAGGATAGTGTAGGGTACTAACTAATTTCATGGTGTTATTGTTAGTATGATGACAATTATTAAATTATCATCCAGTGGATAGGTAGATCATCTATGGAGAATTTATATAAATTCTTAGACAAGGATCTCTCAAAGCAAGACCCCTGCAAGATTCTCCTTCGATTAAATATAACTTTCTTGAGGGTAAGACTGTTTAATATTTGTCTTGTGCCTTCAATGCTATCAAAATGCCGTGTATAGAGATTTAAAAAAAATGCTTGTAAAATGAATAATAAATAAATTAAAGAATGAATGGTTTGGAAGAATTGTAATAGAACCACTGAAGTTGGTAGTCACTTCACCGTTTGCATTGCAAATGCAATTTATTACCAATCCTGATAAATTATGGATCTACCTAAATATATAATTAAGATGACAGGCTCAGAAACAGGCAAATCTTGGTCCCCATTAGGCAGCTTTCATTCTAAAGATAGATAATAACCCAGCTACAAAGTTTCTAGAAAGTCTAATAAGTACCAAGAAAATAAAAATTTCTACAAACATAAATTACTACTCCAAAGTTTTAAGAAATGTTCTTTGTTGCTTTCTAAACAGATGAAAGGATGTTCAAGCATTATCTCTGTAACTCTGTACTCATACCTAACATGCATAGTTTTCATTCAGCAAAATGATTTTATTTTACTTTTTGTTATGCTTATGATAGTTTATGATAGTAATAATCATATTTTGGAAGAATAAGGGAATTAAAAGGGGGAAAAGAAAATGAGAGAAAGATCATAGGATAAAAGATTTAAAACTACAAAAGGGCCTTGGAAGTTATTATATCATCTAAAATTTCTCATTTATATCGGTTTGCTTAGGATTATGCAGTTACCATGTAATATAAGCAAGACTTGAATGAAGATTCTGTAACCCCAAATCCAGGATTTGTTTCATTGTACCCTCAACTACCTCTTGAAAGGAGGATTCAAGGACAATAGAAGAAAAAATGGGGAAAAAAAGTTTTACTCAAGAATCCCCTTCTTCGAAAGGGATCTGTATGTTCCAAAATGTTTGTGGCAGCCCTTTATGTAGTGGCCAGAAACTGGAAAATGAACGGATGCCCATCAATTGGAGAGTGGCTGAATACATTGTGGTATGTGAATGTTATGGAATATTATTGCTCTGTAAGAAATGACCAGCAGGATGAATACAGAGAGGCCTGGATTTATATTAACTGATGCTGAGTGAAATGAGCAGAACCAGGAAATCATTGTACACTTCAAAAACAATATTGTATGAGGATGTAATCTGATGGAAGTGGGTATCTTCAACAAAGAGAAGATCTAATTCAGTTCTAATTGATCAATGTTGGACAGAATTAGCTACACCCAGAGAAAGAACCCTGGGAAATGAATGTGGACTACTTGGATTTTTGTTTTTCTTCCCGGGTTATTTTTACCTTCTGAATCCAATTTTCTTGTGCAACAAGAGAACTGTATGGATCTGTACACATATATTGTCTCTAAGATATACTTTAACATGTTTAACACTTATAAGACTGCCTGCCATCGAGGGGAGAGGGTGGAGGGAGGAAACGGAAAAGTTGGAACAGAAATGAGTGCAAGGGATAATGTTGTAAAAATTACCCACGCATATGTCCTGTCAATAAAAAGCTATAATTAAAAAAAATCTTCTTCTTCCCCCCACTATCACCTGTATCCTTTATCTACATTTAAGGTCCAACTATGATCAGAATGGAACAAGCTAGAGAGAAAAAGCCCAATAGATTAGAAGTCTGGATTTCTAGGTTCTAATCCCAGGTTTACCATATCAACTCTCATTTAACTTTTCTAGAGAAGTCACTCAACCATTCTAGAAATCAGTTTCCTTGTGACCTCTTCTTAAATCTCTGACATTATATGACTCTAGGTTTTTGTTATTACCACCTTCCATTCAATTGAATAAGTATTGACTAAGCTTCTATTTCTATGCAAGACATTAGGTCAACAAAGACAATAAAAAAAAGTTTGCCCTACACACATAACTATAATCATACAAAATATAATTTAAGATACATTACCAGCTGGTGGAATTCAGCATCTTTGGGGGTTAGATAAGGAAGCCATCTGTTTCCAAGTTCTTTAAGAAGCTTCTGCTTCTATTTATAAAAAATAAAAATACACACAAACACACACATTATTCAGGAGGAAAAAAACATAAAGAAAAATAAATGACTTTCTTAGACAAGAAAATACCCCAATATATCAAATACTTCAAAGTGATCTATTATTTCATCAGTGTGAGAATTCTTTACATTAATGACATTCACAACCCTCCTTTGCTTCAGTGAATAGTCTTATACACACAGTGCTAAATATTAGGCAAAAAATTTCATGATCTTGGATAACATTTTGTTGATGAGCAAACATTAGGTTTTTCTAGGCTGATCTCTGAATGGCAAACATCTAGTTAATCACAGGACCCAGTTGTGATATCTTTGCAACACAGCAAGAGCTGCTAGAACTTGCATTCCATTGATGTGCACTTATCTAATGCCACCTCCAGTCACCGCCAGAGCAGAGAGGCATGTCAGGAAGTCTTTAGTTATAAAGCAAAGTAAAATGGCAATAAAACATTTATTTTAAGAATATCTGAGCATAGGAAGGCAACCCCTCCTTTCTCAAAATCACTGCCATTTGAAAAATGCATAAACAAGTCCCTTGTGAGCAGCACTCTTGCCAGGAGTCTATTGCCCTTATTACCTAAATCAAAATGTCAAGAACATCAGCAAGAATACACACAAGAAATTAAAAGAACTATAAAACAGCCCACTCCATCAAGAAGGAACAATTAGTAAATTATGGGGAGTTTATGTATAGGCCTATTCTAATTGTGGCTAATTAAGGCCTTATGCCACAGGAAAACATTTTATTCAAGTGGCAAACAGGCTTCAGTGACTATGAGCTGATACATATCTTGGTTAAATAAACAATTAGCTTAGATAATAAAAGTACAAACTGCAGCACAGTCCAGAAATCTTTGATTTGATGGGATGTTGGTTTTTTTTTTCCTGCTTTGAAAATCAGCTGTTATTTGCTTCAATGATATCTGCATACATATAGACATGAATGAATGTACTGAGATCTACATTTTAGGCATTATGCAAACTGTTACTAATGAACTCATATAATCATCATTTTTTTTTCCTTTTAAACTATTTAAAACCAACCTGTCCTTAGAAATCTATGATTAGTTTCCAGTCCTTATAATCCACCTGAACACTTGGATACAACAAATGGCGAGAGGTTTACATTCCTTAAAATATTTCCCACCCAATAAACACTGCCTTAACACATATTTATGGGTCTCCTTCAATGAGGTTAAATATGTATATATGGTAGCATACCTAGGAAAGGGTCAAAAGAGAATCGACACGCCATCCCCCAAAACGAGTTTAAATAACAGTGAACTTTTCACAAAGGTTAACAAGTGCCAGTAGAGGTTAATTATCAGTTCATAATTCATGCTTCAGTTAAATAAATTCTCCTGAAAGCTTATCAGCTAACTCACAATCAGCTCATCAGAGAAGTACATATTATTGCAACTCAGAGTGCTCCTTTGTAAGGATAAGTTGAAAGTGCAGGTGACAGTGTAGTTCTACTACATAGAAGTCAAAATATTAAATGGTCTACTTTATCTGGAAAATGTCAATATCATAAGGATAATTAAACAATGCACAAGAATAGAAATAGGGTCAGCAACACTCAAGTCTATATAACTGAGACTATTACTGTATATCAGCATTAACTAACTGCAATTCACTGACTAACTAAACTGTCAAAATGAGTGCTAAAATTTATAATCTAGGAATGGACTCTGTTCTTTCCATTTCTCATTTTCTTTAGGGGCATGGAAATCTTGTTGAAATCAAGAGGAAAGCAAATTTTGATTAAGTCAACTGGCCATTTAATTAGCATTCTATATGATTGCTTAAAGAAAAAATTAATTTTTAACATAGAATTCTTAGTAAAGACAAGGAGAATATGAAGGTTGTTTTTTTTTTTTTTTCTTAAAGCACACTTTTGTTCAACAATGAAGCATTTATTTGGGGAAACATCTGAAACACAGGCTAGCAAACAGAAGGGGGAAAAAAACCTGACAATTTTCTTGTCTATGTCAAATGCCAACCCCTTGGCAAACACACCATATTAAAATGCACTCTTGAGTGTAGGTAGAAGGAGCTCACATTTGATTGTCAGATCTGGCTAACTGCTGCTCCTCAGCTTGATGTACAGATAAATACACACAGCTGGGCCTTGCAGCATACTGCTTTTCTCATATACAAGAAGCTGTCACACAGATGTCAAATACATCAAGCTACTCATAAATTCCACACACAAAACCAGAGAGAAATCAAAGCCTCAGCTCTACCACCTGGCTAGAGTGGAGGAGAAAGGCCCCATCCACCAGGACGACATCCCACCACATCTCCAACAGGTAAAGGAAGCAGCAAAGATCTGACATAAAAAAGCATCTTCACTCCAAACTCAGAACAGATTTTAAAGTCAGATGTCAAAAAACTTCAGTTTTAATGCTTAGTTCCTGACTTAAAAGGCAATCTAAGGCAAATGAGAGGGACCCTATCTCACTTTCCTTACCTTTAAAATGGGAATGTATAGCTTGAAAAAAATTATGTAATTTATGAAAAGATACAACAGATAATAATCCTAAAAGGATTAATTTAGACTTCAACTATTTTTTAAAAATCCTGACTTGCTTTACAATCCTGAAGAAATTTAGAATTAATTAAAATTGTTCCAAGAATTCAAAATTTTCTTTTAGAACTTGTATTTACACACACACACACACACACACACACACATATCATATATATATTATTTTTAGAACTTGTACATTTAGAACATGTATGTGTGTGTGTTTTTAAAGACAAAAAGTTGTTGTTAAATCTATTACTACCCAAAGCATTTTTTTAAAAAAAATTGTCTGACTTGGGGATGATAACCATTCATTCCTTCAAATATACTGAGTATCTGCTACATAGCAGTATCTTAGAAATATTCAGAAAAAACTCCTAATTTCAACCCAGCTCAACCCTTTTGAGATGAAGTGGACAGTAACCAGGCACCTCTAAAAGACTTCAGCAGAACCTCTTAACACTATTCCTTTAAGCAGGAGTTCTAAGCCTGGAATCCATTAACTTTTAAAATAAATATTTTGATAACTATACTTAATATAATTGGATTGTTTTATAACCCTATGTATTTTGTTTTATGCACTTAAAAACATCCTAAAAAAGTGCAAAAGAGAAAGAAAAAAGAAGAGAGAGACAGATAGACAAAGGAAGGAAGGAAGCATTTTGCTGCCTGGAATTGAGATGGTTAAAATATATACTCTATCCCAGGGTTAACCAAGTCATGTCCTCCCCTGCAAGTAAATAATGAAGAAGATAAGGGAGGTAAGTGAAAAGGAAACAACACACCAACAAATGGATCTGGAATTGGGTCGAAATCCTTCCTTATTGCCAACTTAAGAATGCAGTCTACCTCAATTAATCAAGACAACACAGTATATTGTGAGCAGTAAAAAGTTTGAGAACCACTGATTTAAAGTCAAGAGACTAACATGTCTCCAACTGTGCTTCTACCCACTTCCACAGAGATTCTCATAAAGTACTAGATACTCCAGGTCAAAACTGCCATCACCACTGGCCATTCTGGAAGAGAGATAGGCTACCTGCTCTGACTGTAGTCTAGTCCCTACCTCATCATTCTTTCAGCTTCTCTTCTCATTTATTGCTATGTAATCCCTCTAGCATTTGGCTCCCACCCACTGACCTATTCTTTACCTTCCCCTCTGAAGTACAGGGATACTGAGCACACTGGCAATGGCAATACTGAGTCATTACTTCCTAATTTTTACTAATATTTTTCTTACTAATAGTGTCCCTAAGAATGAACTTCCTAACCCGTCATTTTCATATAAAATTCAGATAAGATTTTATAGATCTAAAAGTAAATTAAGCAGACAAAAATATTAACATACTTTCATTTTTCTCTTCATTGTGGGCCCTCCTTGGTCAATCAGTCAAGAAGAAATTATTGAGCAACTTACGCAATACTAGCCATCTAGGCACTGGAATAAACAATAGGGATACAAGGAAGGTCAAAACATGGTCCCTGTCCTTAAGGAGCTCACATTTTACTGAGAGAGACAATACACACCTATAAGATATGCAGAGTATAAATGGAAGGAAAGACACAAGCAATGTGTAGGGAAGAACCAGAAAGACCTTTTTCAGAAAGGAAGGAAGCCAGAGAAGCCAGTAGATGGAAGTTAAGAAGGAGAAAATTCTGGGCAAGAGATAGCTAATGAGAAAGCTCAAAGTTGTGGGATTGGGTATCATCTGCAAGTAACAGCAAGAAAGGCAGTAATGCTGAATTCTAAGTATACAGAGGGTCAAAAAGGATGAAGACTGAGAAAAGGACATTATTTTATTTTTTATTATAACTTTTTATTTACAAGATATATGCATGAGTAATTTTTCAGCATTGACAGTTGCAAAACCTTTTGTTCCAACTTTTCCTCTCCTTCCCTCCACCCCCTCCCCCAGATGGCAAGTTGACCAATATATGTTAAATATGTTAAAGTATAA
Source organism: Sminthopsis crassicaudata (assembly GCF_048593235.1). Classification (NCBI taxonomy): domain Eukaryota; kingdom Metazoa; phylum Chordata; class Mammalia; order Dasyuromorphia; family Dasyuridae; genus Sminthopsis; species Sminthopsis crassicaudata. The sequence goes on along the minus strand of NC_133618.1, from coordinate 489,244,822 downwards.
GTTAAATACAATATATGTATACAAGGGACATTACTTTAAAAGGCCATAAGCTTTGGCAATTAAGGGATCATCAGAAATTTTAGAGAAAGCAGTTTCATCTAATGATGAAGTTGGAAGCAAAGTCTAAAAGGAATAAGACCAGAGGAAATTAAGGCATTAATTAGGTAGCTTTCCCAAAGTTAGACATTTAAGGTACATGAAATATAAAACAATATCTAGCAGGAAGTTAACTTAAATGAGTTTTTTAAATGATGGAAGAGACATGTTTGTAGGCAACAGACAGTCAGTACAAAGAGAGGTTCTGAAAATTAGTTGGGGGAGAGATGAAGAGCTGGAAATCTTTGGAAAGGATAAAGTGGAATGGATTGAGAATTCATATTTCTTGATAAAGAAAAAAGACACCTCTTCATATGAGAAAGGAATGAAGCAGAGAAAGGAGGAAGGCATCTGAAGGATGGGAAATGAGGGTGGAAGAAGAGAAACTCTTTGGGAATGGCCTCAATATTTTTGATGAAATATGAAAGAAAGTCTTAGCTGAGAGATTGGAAGAAAGGGTGCTGTGAGAGGCTTGTGGAAGGATGAAATGTTTGGATTAATTACTATGGTGAATGGGATTTTGAATCTATTCAGGATATGTAAAAAGATCACCTTGTTGCTAGAAGGACCCAGTAGAGATTATGCAACATATTTGTAGTGGACCCAGTCAGAATGCTTTCATGATTTTCTCCAGTTCCACTAACCAGAAGTAGAAGGTAGGAGTAATTCAAGGTTGTCACTTGGCAAGGTATAATGAGCAACAGGATAAGAGGACAAGTGATTCAAATGTATAGCATAATATAAAATTGAATTGGCTCACCATTAATACAGGGAAGCAAAAAGAGTGTAGCTAATATAGAGGTGAAAGAACTGGGAAAGAACTGAAATCTATCACTTATCCTCAAATTTAATACTGCTTCTGCCTGAATTACTATCCAAACAATGTTGGTGTTCCTATACCAAACTCCTGCTATAATTGAAATTCACCATATTTTCCATAAAATTATAGTATTTCCCAATCCTCTTCAAGCTGTTAAATGCACAAAAATAAAATGTTAAAAAGCAAAATGGGTCCAAGTGGAAAGAGAAGTGTGTACATTGAGAAGTGAATCAGATAGTCAAGTCAAAATAAGCTTTTATTAAATGCTTGCTCCTTCTGGAATCACAGGATCATCAGGATGAAGGACTAGATTGTTTATGTGATCTCCTTGAATTCTTACACCTCTCCAGAATAGAAATTCTGTGCCAAACATGAAGTAACTTAACTTAGGCTATCTCCATAATTAGTATATCCAAAGTAAAAAAAGAGTTAAAAGTAAAATTATGAACTAATGTGCTGAGCTTACTCCTCTGCTCTCCCATGTTCCATGCCACCCTCCCACAATAAGGCTTCAGGCAGCTAAGGGGCTAACAACAAAGGCCATCCCCAGGCCCTGATCACTCTCCCTCCCTGCAGCAGAGTGGAGATTCAGGCACCAGCTTACACATGTTTGCTTAGAATGAGATAGACATCAGGGCCTACAGCATTGCCCCAGGAGCAGAAGCTAGCCAGTGCCAGAGCCTGCTAGGGCTCCCCAGCCAACCCTGCAGCAGCCCTCCAGTGCCACAGCTGCTGTTGTGTAGGCTGCAAGGGATCTCTGCAGGAGAGCCAAGAATAGAGCAGGGAGGGCAGGGGACAGGGCTGGCCTTCAGAAAGAGCTCAACACCCTCATACCATGTACTTCTCTCCTTATAGATCCTCAAAGATACAAACCACTGTAGCCAACCCTGCCACCAGCACCATAATGCTCTGAATTGCCAGTTCTACACCACTGGAACAGAGGGAGAGGACAGGTCACCAAAGCATGCCATGGCTACCACTCACTAAGATCTAGCTGAGACCACGTTTCGAGATAGAAAAGTCACAAGATAGAAACCTAGGCTGGTACACCATGAACTGCCCAGCCAAAGAAGCTGCAACATTTGAGATTCAGCTTCCAAGAAAACAACCATCAGAGAGGAAGGAGTCAGAAAGTAGGCAACAGAGGAAAATAAGGGGGATGGCGGGGGAAGACAAATTACTAAATGTCTCAGGAAAGAGAAAACTCAAGGACCTTGAATACACACACACACACACACACACACACACACACACACACGAGAAAATTAACAAGGGAACACTGATGGCATGGAAAAAAAAATCCAGATCTAGTATGAATAAATACTTCAAAGCAAAGGAAAATGATTCACACACATTTGATGAGACAGAGGGTCCTGTGGAATTTAAGGAGAACAAAACAATAACATTCTATTCCTGAATAGTTTAAAAGAAAAATCAGAACTATGAGATCAGGATGTATGGCTCATAAAACAAAGATAATGGGCAAAATAGAAAAAAAAAAATCTTTACAGGCAAATCTCACCAAAGAAACAAGAGAGAACAACAGATTAAGAATGCAAATAAACAAAAGTGAAAGGCAATCTAGAAGAGGAGAAACAAACAAAAAATAATATTTTAAAATATATGTTAACGAAGCAAAAGATCTCAAAAATAGGAGGTATAAAAATAACCTAAGATCATAGGTCTCCCAGAAGATCATGACTGGACAAAAACTCTTAACACTTCAATGAAGGAAATAATACAAGAAAACTGCCAGAAATTATGAACAAAGAAAATAAAATGCCTGTTTGAGTCTAGAAAACAAAACAAAACTCAAGGCTCCAAACTCCAAGACATATAGCAATTAAATTTAATAATTTAATTCAGAAACAACAATTTCTACAAACATATAGGAAAAAATCCTTCAATTATAAAGAAAGGAAATTCAAAACAAGACTACTCTGCACCCAACAGAAAACAAAGGAAGAAATGGAACATGTTCCCAAAAAAATGCTACCCAAGGTGACCCACTCTACAGATCTGAGTTTAACCATAAATCTACAGCAAATTCAGTTCTTTTCCTAATTTTAGTTGCATTGGACGTTTTTTTGTACAAATATTTTTAAATTTTATGCCATCAAAATTTTATGCCACTTTACCTTTTGTCAATCTATTTCTTTTTTGTTCATGAATTCTTTGTCTGTCCATCCATCTAATAGGTAATGTCTTCCTTTGATAGTTATGATTCACCCACAATATCTACTACCTAACTCATGTAACCATTTGGAATTTATCTTGATTTTTTTTTTTGGGAGGGAATTAGGTGAAAAGGGAGATTCTTTGCCTCAGTTACACTTAGCCTTAATCATAGAATGGATGTGGCCTCAATCAAACAGACTTGTTGAAGACCTTACCTTAAAAAGACTCAGGTTTCCCACTGCATCCAAGGCCATCTCCAGATGTCTTGATCTCTACCTTGTCATTGGACCCAGCTGTCTCTGGAGGTCAAAGTGAGAGGCTGGTGACCTTGCACAGCTCTTCCTCACTTCAATCCAATTTACTTGTGTGTCATGGCATCATCTCCCTGATGTTATGGTCCTCTTTGAGAACGAAGGACAAACAACAATAACCATAAATTAAAAAAAAAAAAAAAAAAAAAAAAAAAAAAAAAGAAAGAAAGAAAGAAAGAAAGAAAGAAAGAAATGGACATCTAATAATAAAGAGGAATTTAGAACATATTTAGAAAGAAAACTGGACCTAAAGAGAATGCACCCCAGGTAATAGAAGAGACAAATGAATATAGCAGCCAAAGATAGGTACAGCAACAGAATGAGAGCAGAAAGACCAGACTTCCTTCCAAGTGTTGTTATTGTTCATCCTTTGTTTTTGAGGAGGATCAATGAAATCCTGGGTGATTTCTTGCCTTGCATGTGAATTGGATTTATGTCTGGCATCTAAATTTAATTATAAAGGAATATACACATTTCTTGGCACCACTTAGTACTTTTACAAAACTGACTATGTAGTAGGACAAAAAATATTGCAAACAAATATAAAAGAGTTAGAAATAGTAAATATGACCTTTCAGATCAAAAACAAAAGATATAGACCCAACAAGAGATGTTACAATGAAAACCTAAATAACAAGTTTTGATCATTTTGAAATTATTAAACAAATGTAGTTGTAATACATCAAACAAAGGGGGATAAAAAAGGGAAACTATAAGTCAGTATAATTCATGAATATTTGTAAAGTTCTGTTGTTTCCAGAGACTGCCCATTGTTCTCTGGGAGGAGATCTGCTGTGTCAACTCAAATCTCTCAGACAGATTCTTCTTCTTGTAGAGAGCCCTTGTCTCCAGACAGTTGCCACCAACTCTGACCTCGTGTAGAGACTCTTCTTTCCTCCAGAGAGCCACCTCAAGTCTGGTCCAGACAAGACTCTCTATCTCTTGAGTGCCGTCCTCTTTTATCCTCCCAGAGAATGGGCATGGGATAACGCAAGGGCTTTTGGGAAAAATTAGTTCAACCAATGAACTTGCTCCTCCTAAGCATGCAATCTCCTCCCCAGGAGTTCAAAGAGGTAAAACTCCTAGTAAAGGCCGGAACCAGAGAATTGTTAAGTACCAACTTAGCACTTAGTAAGAACCTAATATCTTATTACCTCATTAGCACTTGGTAACAACCTAACATCTCCCCTTTCTTTTGATTTAGCACATAGGGTGGTCATGACCTTGAAACATAAATCCATCAATATGGGAGGCATTACACATAATTACATAGATTACATAAACACATAGTAACATAGTATAACATAGTAACATAGTAACATAGTACATACTAGAAGTAAGAAATAACATGATCAAATAATCATAAATTGAGAATTTATAAATGTCCATAAGTCCATTGTCCATTAGTCTCATCTTATGTTAGGAAATCCAATGATTCCTGCTGGTTTTAAAGTTCTTTTAACAGTCTTCTTATTAGCCATGCTCTTTCAGAGTCAGATGCTTCTGAGACTTTCTCCTTTGTTTTGAGGTCTTTCTCTTTTTCTGTCTCTCTCCAATGCTTGTTGCCACCTAGCTGTTTCCTTCTTCATCTGTTGAAATACAAGCAAATCCTCTCCCCCAGGCAGTTAACCTATCTAATTATCTTCTTTTTACCACTTTCTAAATCTTTTCTCATCATCTGGCAATTACATTGGAGTTGTTTGCACTGGACACAGCCCTGTTGGTTTAAAAGGCCTGTATTCTCTCAAAGTGTAATCCATTTTTGCAATCTGATTGCCTTTTGGCTGACTTATCAGGTAATCCCTTTCTTGCCATGTGATTGCTTTTCTGCTGGTTGATCAAATCAGAGTCCTGACCTTCTAAAGGCTCTTTGGGTGTAACATCAGCTGCCATCATGCCCCAAGCTTTTTTGCCTGGGGCCCTGGACGTGGGCCCCTCATCCCATTTCCCCGAATTATTCTACACTCTGATGCCCAATAGAGTCCTCTGTTGCATTTTGGACATGGGGTTTTAGGTCTTCTTTCACCCTGTCTTCTCACTCTATCCACATATTTACACTGAGCTCTTAGATGTCTAATTTTTCCACATTGGAAACATCACCGAGTTTCTCTAGAAGTCCCTTGCCAGGAGGGACCCTGTCTTTCCACATTCATCATAGTCCGGGAGTAAAAAACATTTGTTCCCACTGTAGCACAACGTCTTATGATCTCCTCTAATCCCCATATAATTCTTTTGCAAATCTCATTGGCATTTTCCTTAGCCAGATGTCTAGTCATTATTTTTGCAGCTGAATTTTCTCCAATAGTTCTTTTGACAGCAGTTTGCAAACGTCCCACAAAATCTGCAAAAGGTTCATTGGGACCTTGCTGTATTTTAGTGAAAGCCTCTCCCCGACCTTTCTGTCCAGGGAGGACACCCCAAGCTTTTATTGAAGCCTTAGCAATTTGCTAAAATATTAATTGTATAATTTATCTGTTCTGAATTCTCTCCATACCAACCTTCACCAGCTAAGTGCTCAAAAGTGAATTTTGTGTTAATTCCTATTTCCAAATTGCATCTGACTTGGATTTTACATAATTCATGAAACTCCACAAGCCATAACAAATTTTGTCCAGGTTCTAGACATGTCCTTGCTATGGATTTCCAATCATTTGGGGTTAGGACTTCATAAGACAAACCATCTAGTAACATTTTAACATAAGCTGATGTAGCCCCATAAAGGGTACAACCTTTTTTCAAATCTTTAATTTTATTCAAATCTAAAGGTGCATATCTTCTCCTTTTTTGACCTACAGAGTCAATCTCTTCAATCACAGGATATGCATGTATAAAATCTCTTATATCCTGTCCTTCTCTCTTAGTTTTAACCAATGCTTTTTCTAATCTTGTCATAGGCTTAAGCTGCTTCACAGGCGATTTTGTTTGTGTTTCTGCCTCTTCCCCTACTCCTTCTTGCTCCACCTCTAAAGGGTTAATTGAGGGAGGAGATGGGAAATGCTCCTGTTGCTCAGAATTGTACTTAACTTCATTGTTATCTGATTCATCCTTTTCACCTAGTTTAGTTGACACCTCCCCATTTTTCTCCTTCTTCTCTTCCTTTAGAATAACAATTTTTAAAGCCATTTGGATTAAATTATAGGTATGAAGTGTATCTTTGGAAATTGAGTTTGGTTTGGAATTGTAGTGTTCACCTAATTGCTTGCCTACTAATTCCCATTCATCTAAATCCAATTCTTCTTCCAGAGAAAAACAAGGACATATGACCTGCACAGTTTTTAAAAGTTCAGTAATCTACTCCAAAATTATAATCAATCCTTGGCTTTTCATAACCTTGATGATGCTCTCTAAACATTTTCCTTGAACAGAAGGCGTTTGCCCCATTTCACTATAATTCTACTTTAGCTCTTTAACAAAGTTAAACAAAGTTTCCTTGTTACTCACACTTCTGGGTCAGACAGGATTTTCCACTGAGATCTGGATCAGAGGCTTTTCCACTGGAATCAGGATCTTGTCTGTTCTTGTCTTGTCCCTGTTCGGACGCCAAATTGTGATGGTCCGGTCTAGCTCCTCTGAAGGGCTCAGAATAAATCCTTAAATGTGAAGGTCTGGGCTGGCTCCTCTGAAGGGCTCAGAATAAGTCTTTGTCAGGATAAGCAAAAGTCCTTGCCCCACGTTAGGCGCCAAGATGTAAAGTTCTGTTGTCTGCAGAGACTTCCCATTGCTCTCTGGGAGGAGATATGCTGTATCAACTCAAATCTCTCAGACAGATTCTTCTTCTTGTAGAGAGCCCTTGTCTCCAGACAGTTGCCGCCAACTTTGACCTCATGTAGAGACTCTTCTTTCCTCCAGAGAGCCGCCTCAAGTCTGGTCCAGACAAGACTCTCTATCTCTTGAGTGCCGCCCTCTTTTATCCTCCAGAGAATGGGTGTGGGATAACGCAATGGCTTTTGGGAAAAATTAGTTCAACCAATGAACTTGTTCCTCCTAAGCATGCAAGCTCCTCCCCAGGAGTTCAAAGGGGTTAAACTCCTAGTAAAGACCAGAACTAGAGAATTGTTAAGTGCCAACTTAGCACTTAGTAAGAACCTAACAAATATTGACTAAAATTTTTAAACAAAATCTTGTCACAAATAACATCAATTTATTTAAGAAACTATTCTTTCTGATTAAATAATTTTTATATCAAGAAAACAAACAACATAATTAATTCTATTTTAAAAATCCAAAACCACTAGATCATCTCAATAGATGAGGAATAAATCTCTGACAAAGTATAACAATTTTACATTAAAAATTTTACAAAGTATGAATGCAGAGACACTTTTTTATATTATAAAAATCATCTATCTAAAACCCAAAAGCAATCAATACATACAATGTGGACAAACTAGAACCTCTTCCAATAAATAAAGGAGTGAGGCAAAGATGCTTTTCCTACTTCTTATTTTATGCAGTTGTGGAAATGCTAACAACAGCAATAAAACAAATGAAGTAAATTAAAGGTATGGAGAGAGGTAAAGAGGGCAAAAAGTAATCCCTATTTTTTGATGATATGTAAATTTGGAAAATCTTAAGGAATGAGCAAAAGTTGTAGGCAACAAAATCAATTCTCAAAAAAATCAATATTAACAAAACACAAGAAGAAAAAAATAGAAAAGGGAATCCCATTCCAAATAACTACAAAATGCATAAAATATCTGGGGAACCTACTTGGTAGGTTTTTTGTTACACACAAAAGACATCTACAGATTCAATTACAAAGTGCTCCTTAAAGAAACAGAGAACAACTTAAATAACTAGAGGAATATTTGGGATTTTTGTTTATGTTCTGTTAAAAATTACTATTACTAAATTAATTTACTTTTAATGTTATACAAGTCAAATTACAAAAGTGATACTTTATAGAACTTGATAAAATAATAAAATTCAATTGGAAAAACTAAAGATTTAGAATAGCAGAGGAAATGAATGGGAGGAATAGCAGAAGAAATGAAGCAGAGCAATGAAAAGGAAACAGTTTATCCAGCCCCCAAATAAATTAAAACAGTAGTCAAAAACCAGCCATTTGAATGGGGGCAGGGGGTGGAGAGAAAGAGAGAGAGAGAAAGAAAGAAAAAAATCAATAGAACAGACTAGACAAAGAACAATCAGAAACAATGAAATTCAGTAACTCAGGGTTCGTGTGATAAAGTGGAAAACATAAAATTACTTAAGGAAATATTCCTTATTTTTAAAAAACTGATGGGAAAACTGGAAAATAGTCTGGCAGAAATTTGGCTTAAATCATCACCATATACCATATTCCACAATTTATTCCAAATAGATATAAAACTTCAATATTGATGATTAATCTATTTTAAAAATTAGAAGATTAATAGATCATATACTTTTTACATCTTAGGTAAGAAATATATTTTTAACTAAACAAGAGATAAAGGCAATTAGAAAAGATAAAAAAGATAACTTCGATTACATGAAATTGAAAAGCCATGAACAGATAAAATCAATGCATGTAGGATAAAAAGAGAATTATTTGGTCAAGTTGGAAGGAGAGGGTGGAATATTTACATCAAATTTCTCTGATAAGGGTTTGGTTTCTAAAATATATAATCAAATGCTTAAGATTAACAGCTATTCACCAATAGACAAGTGGCCAAAGGATACGAACAAACATTTCTCAAAAGAAAATATGCAAAGTATTGAAAGCCACATGGAAGAATATCTCCAAATAAGAATCTAGTAGTAGCACCTTGCACCTTTCAAATTGGCAAAAATAATCCAAAAAACTAGCTGCATTAAATAATGGAAGGATTATGGAAGAATAGACACACTAATATACTATTAATGGAGCTATGAAATGATAAATACCATTTAGAAAAGCAATGTGGAATTATATGAGAATAAACTGATTAAAATACACATACCCTTTGAAACTGAGACTCCATTATGTGGCTTATGCCCCAAGGAAGTTATCAATAAAAAGAAATATCTTATATATGCCAAAATATGCATTTTTATGATAACAAAGAATTGTAAACAAAATAAACACCTATCAATTGTAAAATAGCTAAACAGTTGCCGCAAATACAACAGAATATTGCTGTGCTATAAAAAATAATACGTGTGATGAACAGAGAAAATTGTGCAAAGATTCACAAAAATGGATAGAGTGAAATAAACAAAGCAAAGAAGATAATGTGCATAATAACTACAATGATGCGAACAGAAAGTTCTATATACACCGAATAAATTTTTAAAATGAAAAGAATGATTACATAGAATACTTCTCATTTAATTTTCTTACTAACAAAATGAACCAGAAAAACCTCCTGTTTTAATCTTCAACATAAGTAATTACTTTTTGTTTGTTTGTTTGATATCTTACTATATTTCCTTGGAAAGTAAGGACCCACCCTTGTTTTGTTTTGTTTTGTTTTAAAGCTTTTTATTTTCAAAACATATGCAAGGATAATTTTTCAACACTGGCCCTTGCAAAACTTTGTGTTGCAATTTTTCCCCTTCTTTCCCCCACCCCTTCCCTAGATGGCAAAAATCCAATATATGTTAAACAAGTGCAATTCTTCGATACATATTTATATAATTATCTTTCTGCACAAGAAAAATCAGATCAAAAGGGAAAGAATGAGTAAGAAAACAAAATGCAAGCAAACAACAACAAAAAGAGTGAAAATACTATATTTAACCCATATACTCAGTCCCCACAATCCTCTCTCTGGGTGCAGATGGCTCTTTCCATTACAAGATAATTGGAACTGATGTGAATCATCTAATTGTTGAAGAGAGCCCTGTCAATCACAATTGATCTTCTTATAATCTTGCTGTTGCTGTGTACAATGATTTCTTGGTTCTATTCATTTCATTGAGTATCAGTTCATGTAAGTCTCTCCAGGCTTCTCTGAAATCATCCCGCTGGTCCTTTCTTACAGAACAATAATAATCCATAACATTCACATACCATAACTTATTCAGCCATTCTCCAATTGATGGGCATCCATTCATTTTCCAGTTTCTTGCCATTACAAAAAGGGCTGCCACAAACATTTTTGCACATGTGGGTCCCTTTCCCTCCTTTATGATTTCTTTGGGATATAAGCCCAGTAGAAACATTGAGGGATCAAAGGGTATGAACAATTTGGCATAGTTCCAAATTGCTCTCCAGAATGGTTGGATCAATTCACAACTCTATCAACAATGTATTAGTGTCCCAGTTCTCCCACATCCCCTCCAACATTCCTCATTATTTTTTCCTGTCATCTTAGCATATCTGAGAGGTGAGTAGTGGTATCTCAGAGCTGTCTTAATTTGCATCTCTCTGATCAACAGAGATTTGGAACATCTTTTCATAAGACTAAAAATAGGACCCACCTTTGTTAATCACTTTATCTCTTCAGGGCTTTGTACAATAAATTAAACAAAGTAGATGATTAGTAAGAGTTGGCTGAATTCATCACTGAGCAATGTAAGTGTAGTGATTTAGATTTATCATTCTGAAATTCCAGATGAGAGGATATTAATAGATGACAGGAGTTACTAGTGTGCTGTATTTGGCATCCAATGAGCTGGTTTCAAAGCCTATATCTACCACTTAATATGTGACTTTGAATATAGTTACTTCCTCTGTTAGCCTTAGTTTCCTCCTTTGCAAAATAAGGAAATTAAAGAGCAATCAATCAAATATAGTTGCTGGTTTGTAAGCTAAATGTCTGCTTCCCTCATGATAACCCTTGAGAGTTGATTTCCTGAATTTTATTCAATAATACTTTTGCAAAATGCCTACTGTGTACTAGGCATTGGAAGAGAGGCAAATTTAATTAAGTCTCACTAATTAAACAGCTATAAAGATGACTATGATATATTCATAAATAATTATATTATAAAATAGAACATGCATGTAAAATTCATATCAGAAATACCACATATTATGAGAGAAAAAGATCATTTCCAACTATGAAAATCAAGCAATATCAGACTTCTTAGTAAAGGTGGCACTTGAGCAAGGCCTTAAAAGATAGGTAGGATTTCAATCAGCAAAGATCAAAGCACTATAGATTTGGAGCGAGAAGGCATTTAGGCCCACAAAGATCATCGTGGGCAAAAACACAAAGGTGACAAAATACAAAGTAAGCCAAGATTTTATCTTTGATTCTTAGAACACACACACACACACACACACACACACACACACACACACACACACATACATACACACATACACACACGCACGCAAACAAATTTTCACCTGAATAATTTAAAAAATTATTACTGATCAAATCATCTTTTTCTTGCTAACACAATATCCATATTTCAAAAGACCGTATAAAACTAAACACACCCTTCTATTTAATTCTGTCCCATTTTCTTTTTGACCCCATAGTTTATAAGACTATGAAGTCTCTGAAGTTTTGTAATAGGTAAAATGGCACAGGCCACTACCATTGAGGTAGAAGAGCCAATTCAGTTTAATATCAAGTTATCCTAACAATTTTACAGATTCAAAGTTCCCCTAATTCAAAGGTCATGGGCAGTGGTATCAGCAATTAAGTAGGTGTTTAATTACATAAATTTTATAATTTCGGTGAAACAATTTTCTCTTTATGTTAGGGTCGAGGGCAAATCTCAAGAGCAGAGTTTGAGGCTTACTCTGCTGAGCCCATCAGGGCATTAATGGCATTGAGTAAACCTCATCCAAGGAGGTGGAAGCCTTCCTCACTCTTGATTCATTATGCACCTGACTCTGACACAATGTAACCTGGGGACTAAAGAAAAAGGGTCTGCAGAAAGGGGAGGGTAGGATTAGAGCATTAGGATTGAGGGAACTATATGTAGTGAAGTAATAGAATAAAGATTTGTTGCTGCATAACACCTATATCAGGTGTTCTGTGGGGGGCCTCTTGAGGTCTTTTTTCCATTCAGATAATTGAAGCCTTACATTGGAAGACCTGGTGAAGGTTGACCTTGTTGAGGTTAGCAAAGGGAGCTCTTTAGGAGTCAATTTATAAACTGACTTTAAGAACAAGTTGTACCACTTTTGTGCAATGGTTTGCTCCATCTGTTATATAGCATTGAAAAAGTCAAACTGCCATCAAATGACTTATTAGCAGAAAGGAAATGCACTTGATGTTACTAGCCCAGGATCTGTCTATTAAATAAATATTTCTTTGCATTCCTTTGTCTTTCTCTGAGATCTGGAAATCAAATATACATTTTAAGCACTTTTTTCATTTTAGGAACATCTGGATTACACCGCCAGAATATCTTGCTAAAAACAAAACAAAACAAAACAAAACAAAAAAAAAAAACAAAAAACAAAAAAAAACTTACTGATATAGCTGTATCAGCTATTAGTTTTGCCTACGTGTGATTAAAAGTTGAAGAAATCAACTTTAAAGGTTCAGTTATTAAATAACTATTTTAAGATTCTATAATACAATAGAGATATTTCTGTTTGTTTTCATTTATCCAATTCTAGAGTGCCTGAAAGTCAATATACATTTTATCATTATTTCTTGATTAAAGCAATGAATATTGTACCAAACTCTGCTACTTTAACAATGATTGTTTAATCTTATTTCGGTGTGTGTATTTCATGTTCCCTAGTTTACTCTTCCAATTATATAACTAATGAAAATGTACTTGTGCTGGCTTCTCTGATAAAAAGTAAATAATAATAATCCTAATATAAACTATTCTTCTTATGCAAATTGCCAAGGCTTGCAACCTGTCATTTATTTTCTGAACCATTCCTTGCTACACTTATAGCATAACAACACGCCAGCCTGAGGCCTAACAATCAATGGATCAAGTTTTTCCATATCAAAACTGAAGGTCATAGGATTTGAATTCAAAGGGAAAAAATATAAACTTGTTTTTAATCTCTCTTTAGTTGCCCTAGATCAAAGATGATAGATTCAAGTTCATCAACTCAAAAAAATAATTTTCCTAGAAGATGCCAAGGAACAGAAATATCATTTTCTATTAAAAAAAACAGTAATTACTATATCACCATTTTATTAAATTTCTTACTAGCATAAAAGAACAGATTCACAAAACAAAATTCAGAACTTAACCAAAAAATGGGAACTCTTCTTCATATGCAAAGCCAGTAGCATTCAGCAACAGCTAAGAGTGCTGAACAAAACCTACTGGGGTAATAGAGGGAAAGAATTTCATACTTAAAATTTTTTTTTAAAGATACACAATAATCACAAAGCACTTGTTAGTTGCTAAAGAAACTCTCCTTGGTGTGCACAATAGTTGCTATTTTTAAGGACTAACCAAACACACCAAAGTCAGTAACTATAAAAAATTACTTCCCAGTGAGGCTTATTACAATGATGTAGTATCTTGTAGGTAGGTTGATTGCTAATTCTTTTGGCTCTTTATTCTCTTATTTCCTATTGTTCTAAATTAACCAATAGTATTCATTATAAAATCTCTCTGAACACTTCTGATTGCTTTATTCTCTTTATATGATATATACAATATATATTGGCTTGATTTGACTCTACTCCATGAAACTAGCTGGTAGCATATACCACTATGCCAGGTGAGATGAAATGGTGACGCACAGAATAACTAACTAAATAGATTCATCTCGAAAAATGTGCCATTCTAAGAAATAGACCAGTCAATCAGTGGAACAGATTAGATACAAAGGACAAAAAAAGGTACATCTATAGCAATCTAATCTTTGACAAACCCAAAGATACCAACATTAGGGATAAAAATTCATTATTTGAAAAAAACTGTTGGGAAAACTGGAAATTAGTATGGCAGAAATTAGATATGGATCCACACTTAACACCATATACCAAGATAAGATCAAAGTGGGTCCATGATTTAGGCATAAAGAATGAGATCATAAATAGATTAGAGGAACAGAGAATAGTCTACCTCTCAGACCTGTGGAGGAGGAAGGAATTTATGACCAGAGGAGAACTAGAGATCATTATTGATCACAAAATAGAAGATTTTGATTACATGAAACTAAAAAGTTTCTGTACAAACAATACTAATGCAAACAAGATTAGAAGGGAAGTAACAAATTGGGAAAATATTTTTACAGTTAAAGGTTCTGATAAAGGTCGCGTTTCCAAAATATATAGAGAACTGAACCTAATCTATAAGAAATCAAACCATTCTCCAATTGATAAATGGTCAAAGGATATGAATAAACAATTCTCAAATGATGAAATTGAAATTATATCCACTCATATGAAAGAGTGTTCCAAATCACTACTGATCAGAGAAATGCAAATTAAGACAACTCTGAGACACCACTACACACCTGTCAGATTGGCTAAGATGGCAGGAACAAATAATGATGAATGTTGGAGGGGATATGGGAAAACTGGGACACTAATATATTGTTGGTGGAGTTGTGAAAGAATCCAACCATTCTGGAGAGCAATTTGGAATTATGCCCAAAAAGTTATCAAACTGTGCATACCCTTTGACCCAGCATTGCTGCTATTGGGCAAAGAAATACTGAGGAGGGGAAAGGGACCTGTGTGTGCCAAAATGTTTGTGGCAGCTCTTTTTGTAGTGGCTAGAAACTGGAAGATGAATGGATGTCCATCAATTGGAGAATGGTTGGGTAAATTATGATATATGAAGGTTATGGAATATTACTGCTCTGTAAGAAATGACCAATAGGAGAAATACAGAGAGGTTTGGAGAGACTTACATCAACTGATGCTGAGTGAAATGAGCAGAACCAGAAGATCGCTGTACAATTCAATGTTGTATGAAGATGCATTCTGATGGAAGTGGATATCTTCAACATAAAGAAGATCCAACTCACTTCCAGTTGATCAATGATGGACAGAAACAACTACACCCAGAGAAGGAATACTGGGAAGTGAATGTAAATTGTTAGCACTACTGTCTATCTACCCAGGTTACTTATACCTTCGGAATCTAATACTTAACGTGCAACAAGAAAATTGGATTTACACACATATATTGTATCTAGGTTATACTGTAACACATGTAAAATGTATGGGATTGCCTGTCATCTAGGGGAGGGAGTACAGGGAGGGAGGGGATAATTTGGAAAAATGATTACAAGGGATAATGTTATAAAAAAAATTACTCATGCATATATATACTGTCAAAAAAATTTATAATTATAAAATTAAAAAAAAGTTTTTAAGGAAAGAATAGCAAATAAATCCAATGTGTCCTCTAAAAAAAAAAAAAGAAAGAAAAAAAGAAAAATATGCCATTAAAAAACAAGAGTCTCCGGACTTAAAATATTTTTTCATACATCAAAATCTATATCAGTCTTATCCACTTCTGGCAAAGTCACCCCTTTCTCTTCAAATTTTAATCTAATATACATAAATGTGGGTTTTTCTAGATGGATAGAAATGGAAACATCACTTGTTACAGAAAATGTTAACTTGTATGAAGTATGTAACATTTTATGAAAATATAAAACCCTTTCACATCATGAGATTAGGAAGTTTCATTGGGCAAAATTTAACACAAGTTTGAAGGGAAAATTTGTTAAAATGTGTTTGAACTAGACAGTGATCTCCCAAAGAAACAAATTCCTTTGGAAACCTAACATAGAGACAAAAAAAGGGAGAGTCTAATTTAGTAATTGTTCTGATTTCTCCTAGGCATGAATCAAAAGTGTGCTGAATAGACAAGATTTGGAAGTCTGACAGCAATACTAATACAACCAATTACTGGGTGCATTTTCCTTTAAGCAGAGACACCTTACCTTTACCAACAAATCAACTATTTTCTCATTTCCCTCTGGCCTTTATTTAGAAAGTAAAGGTTTAGGATAAGCAAGCTACCTTGTATAAGTAAATAACGCTTAAGTAGAAGCTAAATTAGGACCTTAACTTTACCTATTATGAAGAATCAATGTTCAAGTCACACTCAGTACCATCCATTCAAGCTTGTAGTGTAAAAAACTTCAAGGCCAGGCTAGGAAAAGACAGGCTTCAAGTTAATATTTCCAAAGCAACTGCTATTAACATTTTTCAGTTAGCTGTTATGTTTTACCACTCAGTTTCTGCCTGTTAACTATTAAAACCTCATAGTAACAGAGGCTATTCAACTGAATCACTGAATTCAAAGCAGTCAAAAAGAATCTGGAATAATAAATCAGAATTCTAACTACAACACTGCTGTCAGTGATTATGAGGAACTGCATTATCTCTTGAACTAGATTTCAGATAATCTTTTCTGAATCCTATTTTAATTCAAATGGAAGAGCTATATTTTCAGACTTCACTTTCATAATTCTCTGATTTGCCAAAAGATACACTGTATGCATTGTCTTAATCCAATATCTTTAAAAATATATATATAGCAGCAGTTTGTGCATAATAGCACATTAATTAATATTCACTTACTTAGAGTTCACTCAGACTCCTTTATAGCACAAGCAGTACCACTCATTGTCAGTCAATCAACATTTATTAAACACTTACTATGTACCCTTAGGCTCTGTGCTAAGTACTAGAAAAACAAATACAAGTTAAAAAAAAAAAAAAAAAAAAAAAAAGACAGTCTGCTTTCAAGAAGCAATATAATGGGAGACCACACATAAAAGGATGCCAAAAAGTGTGCTATGAGGAGAAAGATGGGAACAGGGATACCAAACTCAAAGCCATAACAGAAAAGCCTAAATAAATCCAAAAGCAATGTAGCGGGGAAACTATTGCTAAGCCCCTTTTCTTAAATAGAGTACATGGCTCTGCCCTCCAGCCAGAAAGTCCAATCAAAGGGAGCAGAGATTATTGATGATATCTGAGTTGCCAGGAAGATTCAATCTTCCATGTTTATTTCCTCATCTCAGTTTGCATCAATTCAAGTTAGTCTTTCCAATCCTGCTCATCACTTCTTATACCATAATAGTATTCCATCACAAATTGCACAACTTGTTCAGTTATTTCCCAGTTGATGAATATCTCCTTTGCCACCATGAAAAAGAGTTGATATAAATAAAAATTCCTATAAGTCCGTTTCCTTTTTTTTTCTTTTATTTTTTGTTAAATCTCTTGGGATACAGACCTAAAAGTAGTCCAGCTATTTCAAAGGGATGGACAATTTGATAACCCAATGGGCATAGTTCCAAATTTCTCTTTACAACAGCTATAATTATTCACAACTCCACTAGCAGTATATTAATGTCTCAATTTTCTTTTCCTTCTCTGCCCTATTAGGCAATCTGACACATGTGGGGTGGGTACGTCAGAGTAGTTTTGGTCTTTATGGCAAGTTCCTGTTTCTGCAGCTACATTAGGATGAAACTTGTGGATGAGAAGTGGAGCCAGATTCATGAAATGAGAAAAATGGCCAAATGAGTTCATTGCAAGGAAGCTCTTCCCTAGCACACCAGCCCTACTGGTCCAGAAACCTGCTTCTATTTGTGATTCCCTGGGGAACAGTGATTCTCCAATGTTGTTCATCTTCCTTTTCCACTTAATTTCCTCAGATTTCAGGGTATTAAAATAAGCACGGAGGCTGACAACAAACCACCCAGAAGGACATGCGTACATATACACATGGACACATTACAGACTGTCCTGTGCACACATGTGTGGGTATATATGTACCCATACACATACACTCTTCCCTTGCTGTCCTGGCCATCTTCACCAAAGGATTAGTTAATCACCAAAGTTCCCACAAACAGAAATGGAAGGAAAATGCCAACCCACAATCCTCCAGCTCTCTGGCTGTGCTAATGATATGCTGCTGCAAGATCCCACCTCTGTCCCTCTTTCTTTCAATATAATTTTAATTAGGACAATTTTTCATACAAATTTTGATATGGATCTTCTTAAATCTTTGTGCTGATGAAATAAACCCACCAATGATAAATTACTTGGAGAAGAAGGAAGAATAGAGAGGACTAAAGAAGGCCATTCATTCTGAAGGTCATGAATTCATATTTAAAGATGGTTCAACACTATGTTTTGAAAAATAAAAAGTTTTAATAAAAAATAAAAGAAAACTTGTGAAATTACATCCTTGCAGCTTACAAAAGTTACCAAATTTAAACACTGACATAAATAAGGATGGCAAAGAATAAAGCTCTGTAAAGTAAAAATAAATAAATAAATATGGTTCAATGTGAAATGTGTACACACTTAACAGATAATACAAAATCCAGCTGACCTAAAAGATGAAAGCTCCTGTTGAAAAAGAACTCAGCAGATACCACATTCAAATAGCAGCTCTGAGTGAAACAAGACTGGAAAATTAAGGCCAACTTTACTGAAGTTGAAACTGCATGGATGTTTTTCTGGAGGGGCCACAGTGAAAAGAAGTGCCATGAAGATGGCATGAATTCTATAATCAAAATTAATCTAATCAACAAGCTTGTATACCTACCAAAAGGGGTGAATGACAGACTCACGATAGTGCAATTGCACTGTCTTGTACTTGCAGGAAAGCACCATGCTATCAGCATCAGTGTTCCCACCATGACAAAAGCTAATAAGGTAAAAGAAAAAATTTATAAAGATCTGGAGATATTCATTATCAGTGTTCTGAAAAAGGACAAGCTTATAATTATGGATGATTTTAATATAAGAGTAGGTACAAGCTACCAGTCGTGACAGGGACTCCTTGGAAGTGCTAGAATCACTTACTCCTGAAGACTTGCCTCTCAAGACCTCCTCCTCACCAACACTGTTTTCCATTTATCTAAAGGCAAGAAAATGTCATGGATGCACCCTCACAGCAAATGTTGGCATTTAATAGACTATATCCATATAAGGAAAAGGAGCAGGATGCAAAAATGACAAAAGCTTTATGTGGTACAGAGTTCTGGAAAGATCTTTAAGCTAAATATTCAGAAAACTTAATGTTAACAGATAAGAGCACTTCTTTGACATGAATAGTGTGCTGCTAATTTGAATAGAAAGCTGAGCAATATATGGTTGACAACACTAGAACAGAATAGGAATGGGCAGCTTTCAGAGCTTTGGTATTCAGCAATGCATTTATTCACACATCTCAGCTAGAATACTTGCAAACATCAAGAATGGTTTGACAAAAATAATGAGGAAATACAAGAACAGTGCTAAACAAAAAATGAGAACTCCACAAAGTTTTACCAGCAGGACAATTCATACATTCTTAAGAAAGTAGTATTGAACTCTAAGTACAAGCTAAGCTTAGAGACATGCAGGATTCTTGGTTCAGTAAGAAGGCAAATGAAATTCAGTTTTGTTTTGTTTTGTTTTCATAGTAAATTTATCTATATTTTGTTGTAATATGAGAGCAACCTGCACGTGGCTGGTCTAACACAGACCTGTAGAATGGATCTCTTCATGTGAGTGGATGATGATGATAATACAAGGACTCTGAGAGGCAGTTGCTATTCTCTGATCTCCCTACTGAGAGGCAGTTGCATTGTCTGACCTCTCTCCTCTTCTCTCTGCCTCCAATTTATTTCATTCCCAGTTAACAAGCAACACCCATGTCAGTAAAGGCTGCTTTGCAACTCCTTCAGATGTTATGATCCACAGCTATGGAGGCTCTCGGAGAATTGACCTGCTCCTTGACTTAGATATGGTCCTTAACAATTTTTAATAGACATGCTTTATGAATTATGTTAGGAGAGAAAAATCAGAGAAAAAGGATAAAAAAATATGAAAGAGAAAAAAACAAAAATCAAAAAGAAATGAGCACAGCATGTGTTGATTTACATTCAGTCTCCTTAGTTCTTTTTCTGGATGCAGATGACATTTTCTGTCCAAAGTCTATTGGAATTGCTTTGGATCACTGAACTACTAAGAAGAACCAGGCCCTTCATAGTTGATATTGCACATTCTTGCTGTTATTGTGTACAATGGATTCCTGGTGTTGCTTGTTTCACTCAAGCATCAGTTCATGAAATTCTTTCCAGGCCTTTTTAAAATCAGCTTGTTCATTGTTTTTTATAGAACAATAATATTTCATTGCCTTCAAAGACCACAATTTGTCCAGTTATTTCCCGATTGATGGGTCCTCTCTATGGCTGTAGATGGCTTTCTTCATCACTGAACAAGTGGAATTGATTTGAATCATCTCATTGTTGAACAGAGCCACGTCAATCAGAATTGATCATCAGATAGTCTTGTTGTTACCATGTACAATGATCTCCTGGTTATGCTCATTTCACTCAGCATCAGTTCATGCAAGTCTCTCCAAGCCTCTCTGTATTCACCCTGCTGGTCATTTCTTAAATAACAATAATATTCCATAACATTCATATACCATAATTTATTCAACCATTCTCCAATTGATGGGTATCCATTCAGTTTCCAGTTCTAGGCACTATAAAGAGGTCTGCCACAAACATATTTGCACATGTGGGTCCCTTTCCCTCCTTTAAGATCTCTTTAGGATATAAGCCCAGTAGTAACACTGCTGGGTCAAAGGGTATGCACAGTTTGATAACTTTTTGAGCATAGTTCCAAATTACTCTCCAGTTCCACCAGCATTCACAGTTCCACCAACAATGTATCAGTGTCCCAGTTTTCCCACTTTCCCTTCCAACATTCACCGTTATCTTTTCCTGTCATCTTAGCCAAATTGACTGGTGTATAGTCAGAGTTGTCTTAATTTGCATTTCTCTGATCAATAATTATTTGGAGCACCTTTTCATATGAGTGGAACTAGTTTCAATTTTATCTCTGAAAATTGTCTGTTCATATCCTCTGACCATTTATCAAGTGGAGATTGGCTTGATTTCTTATAAATTAGAGTCAATTCTCTATATATTTTGGAAATGAGGCCTTTATCAGAACCTTTGACTGTAAAAATGTTTGCCCAGTTTATTGCTTCCCTTCTAATCTTTTCTGTATTAATTTTATTTATACAAAAACTTTCTAACTTAATATAATCAAAATTTTCTATTTTGTGATCAATAATGATCTCTAGTTCTTCTTTGGTCACAAATTCCTTCTTCCTCCACAGGTCTGAGAGGTAAACTATCCTATGTTATTCTAATTTATTCATAATATCATTCTTTATGCCTAGATCATGAACCCATTTTGACCTTATCTTGGTATACAGTGTTAAATGTGGGTCAATGCCTAGTTTCTGCCATATTAGTTTCCAGTTTTCCCAGCAGTTTTTGTTAAATAATGAATTCTTATCCCAAAAGCTGGGTTCTTTGGGTTTGTCAAATACTAGATCGCTGTAGTTATTAACTATTTTGTCTTATGAACCTAATCTATTCCACTGATCAACTAATCTATTTTTTAGCCAGTACCAAATGGTTTTGGTGACTGCTGCTTTATAATATAGCTTTAGATCTGGTACAGCTAGATCACCTTCATTTGATTTTTTTTCCATTAGTTCCCGTGAAATTCTTGACCTTTTGTTCTTCCAGATGAATTTTGTTGTTATTTTTTCTAGATCAGTAAAAGAGTTTCTTGGGAGTTTGATTGGTATAGCACTAAATAAATAATTAGTGTAGGGAGTATTGCCATCTTTATTGTATTCACTCAACTTATCCAAGAGCATTTGATATTTTTCCAATTGTTTAGATCTGACTTTATTTGTGTGGAAAGTATTTTATAGTTTTGGTGATATAATTCCTGACTTTCCCTGGGCAGCTAGATTCCCAAATATTTTATACTATCGACGGTTATTTTAAATGGGATTTCTCTTTGTATCTCTTGCTGTTGGATTTTGTTAGTGATGTATACAATTGCTGATGATTTGTGGGGATTTATTTTGTATCCTGCAACTTTGCTAAAGTTGTAAATTATTTCTAATAGCTTTTTAGTTGATTCTCTGGGGTTCTCTAAATGTACTATCATATCATCTGCAAAGAGTGATAATTTGGTTTCCCCATTACCAACTCTAAATCCTTTAATCTCTTTTTCATCTCTTACTGACAAAGCTAACATTTCTAATACAATGTTGAATAGTAATTGTGATAGTGGGCAACCTTGTTTCTTATTCCAAAATAGGACTATTTAAGCAATTTATTTCCTCTTCTGTTAATCTGGGCAATCTATATTTTTGTAGGTATTCCTCCATTTCACTTAAGTTGTCAAATTTATTGGCATAAAGTTGGGTAAAGTAACTACTGATAATTGCTCTAGTTTTCTCTTCATTGGTAGATAGTTCTCCCTTTTCATTTTGAGACTAATAATTTGATTTTCTTCTTTCTTTTTTCTAATCAAATTTACCACTGGTTTATCTTTTTGTTGTTTTTTTCAAAGCCAACTCTTAGTTTTATTTATTAATTCAATAGGGTTTTTTTTGTTTCAATTTTATTGATCTCTCCTTTTATTTTTAGAATTTCAAGTTTGGTATTTAATTGGGGGATTTTAATTTGTTCTTTTTCTAGCTTTTTTAGTTGAAAACTCAATTTATTGATCTTCTCTTTCTCTATTTTATGCAAGTAAGCCTCTAGAGATAAAAAAAAAAAATTTCCCCTTATTACCCCTTTGGCTGCATCCCACAAATTTTGGTATGTTGTTTCATTATGGTCATTCTCTTGGATGCAATTATTGATAGTGTCTATGATTTGTTGTTTCACACATTCATTATTTAGGATGAGATTATTTAGTTTCCAATTTCTTTTTGGTGTATTTTTCCCTGACCCTTTATTGAATGTAATTTTTATTGCACCATGGTAAGAAAAAAAAATGCATTTACTATTTCTGCTTTTCTGCATTTGATTTTGAGGTTTTTATGTCCTAATATATGGTCAATTTTTGTATAGGTTCCATGAACTACTGAGAAGAAAGTGTACTACTTTCTGTCTCCATTCAGTTTCACCAAAGATCTTATCATACCTAACTTTTCTAGTATTGTATTTACCTCTTTAACTTCTTTCTTATTTATTTTGTGATTTGATTTATCTAGTTCTGAGAGAGCAAGGTTGAGATATCCTACTCTTATAGTTTTACTGTCTATTTCTTAACTTCTCTTTTAGGAATTTCCATGCTATACCACTAGGTGTATATATATTTAGTATTGATATTGCTTCATTATCTATGGTCCACTTTAGCAAAATATAGTTTCCTTCCTTATCTCTTTTAATTAGATCAATTTTTGCTTCTGCTTGATCTGAAATCAGGATGGCTTTTTTACCCCTCCTTTTTTTATTTCACTTGAAGCATGATAGATTCTGCTCCAGCCTTTTACCTTTACTCTGTATGTATCACTCTGCTTTAAATGTGTTTCTTGTAAACAACATATTGTAGGATTCTGGCTTTTAATACAGTTTGCTATTCACTTCTGCTTTATGAGAGACCTCATCCCATTCACATTTACAGTTAAAACTACGAATTCTGTATTTCCTGCCATCTTATTATCTCCAGATTATACTTTTCTCTTTCTTTTTTCTCTTTCCCTCCTCACCAATATTTAATTTATGGACACTTAGCTCCAGCAGCCCTCTCCCCTTTCTTATACCTTTCCCCTACTATTTCTGTTTCCCTTCTATTTAGCCTATCCTTTGTTCCCTTTTTGCCTTTCCCCTCCCACTTTTCAGTAAGGTGGGAGAAGTTTTTCTGCAAACCAAGTATGTTTAATATTTTCTCTTTGAGCCAAATCTGATGAGAATAAGATTCACATAATGTTCATCCTCCTCCCTTCTTCCTCTCAAATATGCTTCCTTTGCCTCTTCATGAGATGCAATTTCCCTCATTTTACCTCTACTTTTCCCTTTTTCTGGTACAATCCCCTTTCTACCTATTTATATTATAACAGTAAAATTTATATGCATGGACTCTCTACGTATATCCATAACAGAAATACAGTTCTCAAAATTTTTTATCTTTTTACGCTTCTCTTGAGTCCTATATTTGTAGGTCAAATTTTTTGTTTAGCTCTGGTCTTTTCATCAGAAATAAATGGAATTCAATTGTTTCAATGAATACCCATCTTCTTCCCTGGAAGAAAATCCTTGGTTTAGCAGGGTAGTTGATTCTTGTCTGCATTCCAAATTCCTTTGCTTTTCGGAATATCAGATTCCAGGCCTTTCAATCCTTTAATGTGGAAGATGCTAGATCCTGGGTGATCCTTATTGTGGTATTTGGGTTGGTTTTTTTCCTGATTGCTTGTAGCATTTTTACCTTGGTGTAATAGTTTTGAAATTTAGCAACAATATTCCTTGGAGTTTTAATTTTGGGGTCACTTTCAGGAAGTGTGCGATGAATTCTTTCAATGGCTATTTACTTTCTGATTCTAGAACATCAGGGCAGTTCTCTTTGATGATTTCCTGAAAAATAATATCTAGGCTTTTTTTTTTTTTCATCATGGTTTTCAGGGAGTCCAATAATCCTTCAATTACCTCTCCTAGATCTATTTTCCAGGTCAATTGTTTTCCTAAGTAGGTATTTTACATTTTTTCTATTTTTTTGGTTTTGCTTGACTGATTTTTGATATCTCATTGAATCATTCATTTCCATTTGCTCAATTCTGATTTTTAGTGAATTAGTTTCTTAATTTACTTTTTTTTCTTTTTTTACTTCTTTTTGTATTTGTCCATTGAATTTTTAAATGAGTTGTTTTGTTCTATGGAATTTTTTTCATTTCACAAATTCTGCTTTTTAAGGGGTTATTTTCCTTTCCCATTTCACAAATTTTGTTTTCCTGGGAGTTATTTACCTTTTCCAATTCACAAATTCTCTTTTCCTGGTAGTTTTTTACCTTTTCAAAAATTCTATTTTTCAGGGAGTTGGGTTTTTTTTCCCCACTTTATCAAGCCTATTTTTAAATGAGTTCTATACCTTTTCCAAATCCTCTTGCAAAATTTTCCATTTGTTTCCCCATTTTTCTTCCAGCTCTCTTTTAATATCCTTTTTATTTTCTTCTAGGAGAACCTTATATGGTGGGTACCAGGTTATATCACCTTTTGGGGCTTTATCTGGAGATAATCTCTTTTTAGTCTCTTTAGGGTTTGAAATCTGTTCTTCTCTTTCATCATAGAATCTATAGTTAGAGTCCTCTTTGCCTTTTTACTCATTTTTTAAAAAAAAAGTTGGGATTTCCTTTTAGGACAAGGGAGGTTTTCCAAGCCTCCTCTACAGGCAGCACAAAGCAGCTATGGAGCTGTAGTGGCTGTATGGGATCTTGCTGATTCAATCCCAGTGCTGGGTGGGTGTGGCCAGGTCCCATGAGACTCTGGCACTTTGGGGTATAGTCTTTACCCTCTGCATTTGGGCTGGATGTTTTATAACTTCTCTGCTGCTCTATTGGCTTGCAACCAAAGCAGAGTAGCCAATACTGTGGTAGAGTCCTCCCTGTAGAGTCTCTGCTCATCTGTGACCACACTGCCCCAAGTTTGCTCAGCATGCACTGGCCTCCTTGCTCTGCCTGCCTGCCTGCACCTGGCCTCTTTCTACTCCCGAACAAAACAAACCTTTTCTGGGAATCTTCAAAATTATCTTCTGCTGGTAATTTGCTGCCCTCCCAATATTCATGGATTATGCCATTCCAGAGTTAATTCATAGACTGAATTTGGTCATTAGGAGGGTCCTGGGAGGAGATCAGAAAGAAGCATGTGTCCTCTCTGCCATCTTGGCTCCGCCCCCTTGGCTCCACCCCAATGACTTGTAGTCTTATAAATTTGACAGTTCTTTATATATTTTAGAAATGAGACCTTTTTCTGTCGATTTTGTGTGTGCAAAAAAATTTTTAATTTAATGTAATCAAAGTTATCCATTTTGCATTTCATACTATTCTACAGTTCTTCTTTGGTCATAAATTCCTACCTTATTTAAAGATCTGATAGGTAAATCATCCCTCCCTCTCCTAATTTATGGTGTATCTTTTGTGCCCAAACCATGTACCTATTTTGACCTTATTTTTGATATGGTATGTGAGATGTAGGTCTATGCCGATTTTCTGACATTATTTTCCAGTTTTCCCCAAGCAATTTTTGTCAGATATTGAGTTCTCACTCCAGAAACTGAAATTTGGGGATTTATCAAGTATTAGATTGCTTTAGGCCTTGATTATTATGTTACATGTATCTAATTTATTCCATTGATCCATCACTCTATTTCTTAGCCAGTACCAAATGGTTTTGATGACTGCTGCTTTATAATATAGTCTTAGGTTTGATACTGATAAGCTACCATCCTTTGTATTTTTTTTCATTAATTTCCTTGATATTCTTGATTTCTGTTCTTATAAATGAATTTTATTATATTTTTTTCTATTTCTATGAAATTGGCAATTTAATTGGTATGGCACTAAACAAAGTAGACCAATTTAGGCAGAATAGTCATTTTTATTATATTAGCTCGACTTGCCCATGAACAATTGATATTTTTCCAATTGTTTAGATCTGATTTTATATGTGTGAGAAATGTTTTGTCATTGTGTTCATATAGATCTTGGCAGGTAGACCACCCCAAAATATTTTATTCTGTCTACAGTGATTTTAAATGGAATTTCTCTTTCTATCTCTTGCTGGTGGGCTTTGTCAGTAATATATGGAAATGTTTGTAACGTGCTGTCGTCTCTAGAAGCTGCCGGATCGCTCTCTGGGAAGAGATCTGCTGTGTCTACTCAAATCTCTCAGACAGATTCTTCTTCCTGTAACGAACCGTTGTCTCCAGGCAGTTGCTGTTAACTCTTGTCCAAAGAAGTGACTTCCCTTCCTGCAGAGAGCCCCGTCAAGCCTGATGCAATTCAGAGTCTTCCTTCTTGAATCCTGGCTCTGAATCTCCTCCAGCTCTTATCCTTCTCCAGGCCGATCTGCTCTCCAGGCCCAATCTTTTATCCTCCCAGAGAATGGGCGTGGGATAATGCAAGGGCTTCTGGGAAAAACCACCCCAGCCAATGAGCTTGCCCCCTCTATCAAGTCAACCTGAGTTTTCACCTTGTAATTGTCCAGAAAACCTGAATTCTCACCTTGTCACTGTCCAGACAACCTGAGTTCTCACTTAGTAATCCTAACATCTCCCCCTTTCTTTTGATTTAGAACATAGGACAGTCATGACCTTGAAACATAAATCCATCAATATGGGAAGTATTACAGATAATTACATAAATGACCTTGAAACATAAATCCATCAATATGGGAAGTATTACAGATAATTACATAAATTACATAAGCACATAGTAACATAGTAACATAACACATGCTAGAAGTATATAACATAATCATAAATTGAAAATTTATAAATGTCCATAAGTCCATTGTCCATTAGTCTCATCTTGTGTGAGGAAGTCCAATGATTCCTGCTGGTTTTAAAGTTATTTAACAGTCTTCTTATTATCCATGCTCTTTCAGTGTCAGATGTTTCTTAGATCTTCTCCTTTATTTTGAGGTCTTTCTCTTTTTCTGTCTCTCTCTGATGGATAAGGCGAATATGACTCGTTGGCACCCATCTGATTCCTTCTCCTGCTGAAGAAATACAAGCAAACCCTCTCTCCCAGGCAGTTAACCTATCTAATTTCCTTCTATTTACCACTTTCTAAATCTCTTCTCATCATCTGACAATTACATTGGAGTTGTTTGCACTGGGCACAGCCCTGTTGGTTTAAAAGGCCTGTATTCTCCCCAAGTGTAATCCATTTTTGCAATCTGATTGCCTTTTGGCTCACTTATCAGGTAATCCCTTTCTGCCATGTGATTGCTTTTCTGCTGGTTGATTACATCAGAGTCCTGACCTTCTAAAGGCTCTTTGGGTGTAACATCAGCTGCCATCATGCCCCAAGTCTTTTTTGCCTGGGGCCCTGGACCTGGGCCCCTCATCCCATTTCCCTGAATTATTCTACACTCTGATGCCCAATGGAGTCCTCTGTTGCATTTTGGACATGGGGTTTTAGGTCTTCTTTCACCCTGTCTTCTCCCTGTATCTCCATACCTACACTGAGCTCTTATATGTCCAACTTTTCCACATTGAAAACATCGCCGAGTTTCTCTAGAAGTCCCTTGCCAGGAGGGACCCCGCCTTTCCACATTCATCATTGTCTGGGTGTAAAAAGCATTTGTTCCCACTGTAGCACAGCGTCTTATGATCTCCTCTAAAGGAGCATCTTTGTCTAATCCCCATATAATTCTTTTGCAAATCTCATTGGCATTTTCCTTAGCCAGATGTCTGGTCATTATTTCTGTAGCTGAATTTTCTCCAATAGTTCTTTTGACAGCAGTTTGCAAACGTCCCACAAAATCTGCAAAAGGTTCATTGGGACCTTGCTGTATTTTAGTGAAAGCCTCTCCCCGATCTTTCTGTCCAGGGAGGACACCCCAAGCTTTTATTGCAGCCTTAGCAATTTGTTCATATATTGTCATGGTATAATGAATCTGTTCTGAATTCTCTCCATACTGACCTTCACCAGCTAAGTGCTCAAAAGTGAATTGTGTGTTAACTCCTATTTCCAAATTGCATCTGACTTGAATTTTACATAATTCATGAAATTCCGAAAGCCATAATAAATTTTCTCCAGGTTCCAGGCATATCCTTGCTATGGATTTCCAATCATTCGGGGTTAGGACTTCATAAGACAAACCATCTAGTAACATTTTAACATAAGCTGATGTAGCCCCATAAAGGGTACAACCTTTTTTCAAATCCTTAATTTTATTCAAATCTAAAGGTGCATATCTTCTCCTTTTTTTACCTACAGAGTCAGTATTTTCAATCACAGGATATGCATGTATAAAATCACTTATATCCTGTCCTTCTCTCTTAGCTTTAACCAATGCTTTTTCTAATCTTGTCATAGGCTTAGGCTTCTTCACAGGCAATTCTGTTTGTGTTTCTGCCTCTTCCTCTCCTCCTTCTTGCTCCACCCCTGAAGGGTTAATTGAGGGAGGAGATGGGAGGTGCTTCTGTTGCTCAGAATTGTACTTAACTTCATTGTTATCTGATTCATCCTTTTCACCTAGTTTAGTTGACACCTCCCCATTTTGCTCCTTCATCTCTTCCTTTAGAATAACATTTTTTAAAGCCATTTGGATTAAATTGTAGGTATGAATTGTATCTTTGGAAACTGAGTTTGGTCTGGAACCAAAGGGTAAAATGTCACAAAGGTAATTGTACTGTTCACCTAATTGCTCTCCTACTAATTTCCACTCATCTGGATCCAATTCTTCTTCCAGAGAAAAAGAAGGACATATGACCTTCACAGTTCTTAAAAGTTCAGTAATCTCCTCTAAAATTATAATTAATCCTTGGCTTTTCATAACCTTGATGATGCTCTCTAAACATTTTCCCTGAACAGAAGGTGTTTGCCCCATTTCACTATAAGAGATTGCTGGTTTAGCCCTTAACAAGTTTCTTATTTATCTATTAGCACGCTCACTTAATCTTTAACAAAGTTTCCTCGTTACTCACGGTTCTGGGTCAGAGAGACTGAGATCGAGATTGGAAGCTTTTCCACTGGAATCAGGACCGTGTCTGTCCCTGTTCGGGCGCCAAATTGCGAAGGTCTGGTCTAGCTCCTCTTGTCAGGATAAGCAAAAGTCCTTGCCCCACGTGTGGACGCCAATTGTAACGTGCTGTCGTCTCTAGAAGCTGCCGGATCGCTCTCTGGGAAGAGATCTGCTGTGTCTACTCAAATCTCTCAGACAGATTCTTCTTCCTGTAACGAACCGTTGTCTCCAGGCAGTTGCTGTTAACTCTTGTCCAAAGAAGTGACTTCCCTTCCTGCAGAGAGCCCCGTCAAGCCTGATGCAATTCAGAGTCTTCCTTCTTGAATCCTGGCTCTGAATCTCCTCCAGCTCTTATCCTTCTCCAGGCCGATCTGCTCTCCAGGCCCAATCTTTTATCCTCCCAGAGAATGGGCGTGGGATAATGCAAGGGCTTCTGGGAAAAACCACCCCAGCCAATGAGCTTGCCCCCTCTATCAAGTCAACCTGAGTTTTCACCTTGTAATTGTCCAGAAAACCTGAATTCTCACCTTGTCACTGTCCAGACAACCTGAGTTCTCACTTAGTAATCCTAACAAATGTTGATGATTTGTGTGGATTTATTTTATGTCCTGAAACTTTGCTAAAGCTGTTGATTGTTTCCAGGAGGTTTTTGGATGATTTTCTAAGTATATCATCATACCACCTGCAAAGAATAATAGTTTTATTTCCTCATTGCCTATTCTAATTCCTTTAATTTATTTTTCTTTTCTTATTGCTGAAGCCAGTATTTCCAGTACAATGTTGAATAATAGTGATGATGATGAGCATTCTTTTTTCACCCCAGATCTTATTGGGAATACAACTTCTTTACATTACAAATAATGCTTGTTGTAGGTTTTAGATAGATACTGTTTATTATTTTAAGGAAAGCTGCCTTTATCTCTATGCTCTCTAGAGTCATTAATAGGAATGGGTGCTGTATTTTGTCAAGAGTTTTTTCTGCATCTATTGAGATTATTATATGATTTCTGTTGCTTTTGTTATTCACATGATCGATTATGATAATAGTTTTCCTGTTACTGAACCAGGCCTTCATTCCTAGTATAAATCCCACTTTGTCATAATGCATTATCCTGCTGATAAGTTGCTGCAATCTCTTTACTAATATTTCATTTAAAATTTTTGTACTAATATTCATTAGGGAGATTGGTTTGTAATTTTCTTTCTGAGGTTTGGTTCTTCCTGGTTTAGATATCAATGCCATATTTTTATCATAGAAGGAATATCATAGAAAGATTCCTTCTTTACCTATGTTTTCAAATAGTTTATATGGTATTTAATGTTTGGTAGAATTCATTTGTGAATACATCTAGCTATAGAGATTTTTTCTTAGGGAGTTCATTAATGACTTGTTCAATTTCTTTTTCTAAAATGGGATTTTTTAAGTATTTTATTTCCTCTTTTTAGTTTTTAGTCTATCTTTCCTGGACTTTTATTTTATTTTATTTATTTTTTTTATATATATATTTTTTATAATATTATCCCTTGTATTCATTTTTCCAAATTATCCCCCCCTCCCTTTATTCCCTCCCCCCGATGACAGGCAATCCCATACATTTTACATGTGTTACAATATAGTCTAGGTACAATACATGTGTGTGAATATCATTTTCTTGTTGCACAATAAACATTAGAATCCGAAGGTACATGCAACCTGGGCAGACAGATATTAGTGCTAACAATTTACATTCACTTCCCAGTGTTTCTTCTCTGGGTGTAGCTACCTCTGTCCATCATTGATCAACTGGAAGTGAGTTGGATCTTCTTTATGTTGAAGATTTCCACTTCCATCAGAATACATCCTCATACAGTATTGTTGTTGAAGTGTACAGTGATCTTCTGGTTCTGCTCATTTCACTCAGCATCAGTTGATTTAAGTCTCTCCAGGCCTCTCTGTATTCCTCCTGCTGGTCATTTCTTACAGAGCAATAATATTCCATAACCTTCATATACCACAATTTACCCAACCATTCTCCAACTGATGGACATCCATTCATCTTCCTGGACTTTTATTGAATATAATTTTTATTGCATTGTGGTCTGAAAAGGAAGCATTTACTATTTCTGCCATTCCCACATTTGATTATGAGATTTTTATGCCTTATACATAGTCAATTTTTGTGTAGGTGCCATGTACTGCTTAGAAAAAGGTGTATTCTTTTATATCCCATTTCACTTTTCTCCAGAGATCTAAAATATTTAGATTTTCTAGCTTCCTATTAACCTCCCTAGTTTCTTTCTTGTTTATATTGTGCTTAGGTTTGTCTGATTCTGAGAGAGGAAGGTTTAGGTCCCGCACTAGATTGGTTTTGCCGTCTATTTCTTCCTATAACTAGCTTAAAATCTTTTCTAGGAATTTGCTTGCTTTACCATTTGATTCATACACATATAATATTGTTACTACATTATTTATTGTACCCTTTATCAATATGCACTTTCCCTCCTCTTTTTTAATAACATCTATTTTTAATTTTGCTTTATCTGAGATCAGAATTGCTACCTCTTTTTTTTTTTTTTACTTCAGCTGAAGCATAATAAATTCTGCTCCAGTCTTTTATCTTTACTCTACATGTGTCTCTCTTTGTCAAATGTATTTCTTATAAACAACATATTGTACAATTCTATTTTTTTAATCCACTCAACTATTCACTTCCATTTTATGAAAGAGTTCATCCCACTCCTATTCCCAGTTATGATTATTAGGTCTCCATTCTATTTTCTTCTCTGTATATACTTTTTTTCTCTTTCCACCCTGTCTTTAGTCCTATGGTTTTTTTGCCCAACCTCACCTAACTATCTTTTCTCCTATCACTCCTGCCCCCTTCTCTTAGTAGTGTTTTTTTTTTTAATCCCACTTCATGTACTATCTTATCTTCTAACACCCCTTCCCCCCTTTCTCTTACCTTTTCTCCTAGTGTTTCTGTCCTCCCTTCTATCCTGTCCCTCCCTTTTTTTTCCTCTTTACCTCCCTACTTTTTTATAGAATTAGATATATTTCCATACCCAACTGAAGGATTAAGTTATTCCCTTGTAGAACAAAAACTGATATCAAGCTTCAGACACTGCTTATCCCCCTTCCATCTTTCCTTCCATTGTAATAGGTCTTTTGCATCTCTTCTTGTGAACTAATTGTCCCATTTTACCTCCCCTTTCCTCTTTTTTTCAGTACAGAAAACTTTTCCCATACCTTAATTTTCTTTTTCTTTGATGGCTTCACATCAGATACTATCACAACCTCTCCCTCAATCCATGTGATGCTTTGCCTGCCTGAATGAGAGATACAGCTCTTGAGTTTTAATATCATCTTCCCAATTTCTTGGGTTGTAAACCTTTAAATAACATATATTTTCCCCATTTGCCTTTCTTGAGTCCTGTGTTTATAGATTAAATTTTATGTTTAGTTCAGTTTTTTTTTTTTTTTTTTTTTTTACAAAAATGACTGAAAGTCTCTTACTTCATTAAAGATCTATCTCCTCCCCTCAAAGATGATGCTCAGTCTCACTGAGTGAATTCTTGGTTGTAACCCCAGGTCCTCTGCCTTCTGAAATATGGTATTTCAGGCCTCCGATCCTTTAATATAGAAGCTGCCAGATCCTGGCTAATCCTGACTATTGCTTCTTGATATTTGACTTGTTTTTGTCTAGTAGCTTGTAGTATTTTTTACTTGAGGTTGTAGTTCAGGAGTTTTACAAAAATGTTCCTTGGGGTTGTCCTTGTGTAATCTTTTTTTCTGAAGGTGATTGAAGAATTTTTTAAATGAGTATTTCCCCTTCTGTTTCTAGGATATTGGGGCAGTTTTCCTTAATGATCTCTTATAGAATGCTATCCAGGCTCTTTTTTGGTCATGGACTTCTGGGAGGTCAATAATTTTTAAATTCTCTCTTCTGGATCTATTTTCCAGGTCGGCTATTCTTCCAAAGAGGTGTTTCATATTTTCTTCCATTTTTTTCATTCTTTTTGATTTATTTGACTGATTCTGTTTCACAGAGTCATTAGTTTCTATTTGCCCTGATCTAGTTTTTAATGTGTGATTTTCTTCAGTTAGCTTTTGTATCTCTTTTTTCATTTTATTGATTCTACTATTTAAGGAGTTGTTTTCTTCAGACAATTTTTTTTTCTTTCCCTTTCCAAGTTATTGACTCTCATGTATATCTTTCATTTCCTTTTTCATTTTTTCTTCTACCTCTCTTTTAAAATATTTTATGAGTATTTCTAAGAAGCTTCTTTGGGGTTGAGACAAATTCATATCACTCTATGAAATTTATTCTATGGATATTCTATCCTCATTTGGATTTGTTTTTTGGTCTTCCCTGTCACCAACGTAGCTTTCTATGATCAACGTTCTTTTCATTTATTGCTCATTTTCTTTTCTTTTCATTTAGTATTTCCTCCTTTTTTTTTCTTAATTTATGGTTGAGCTCTGCTCCTGTGGCAAAGGGGGTGCTGTCCCAAACTTCCTGGGCAGCTCTGAGTCTAGGCTTAGAGCCCCTTATGTTTGCAGAGCTTTGCCTGCTTGGTTTTCCAGAGTCTGCCTTCTGAGCTGGGACTAGAAGCTGCCCCACTAATTTGCTGCTTTACTGAGCCAGGACTGAGGCTTTCTCAGAGTCTATCTGACATAGGCTGAATACCCTCTTCACTTCAGTGAGATTGCTCTTTCTTGAGTGAGATTTATCTTTCTTGAAGCTTTTCCAGTTTATATTGAGCTAGAGAATGGTTTCATTCTGTCAGACTCTGTTCAGAGACTTGGTTTCACATGGTTTTCAAGAGAAACTGGGAGAGCTCGAGCAGCTTCCTGACTTTACTCCACCATCTTGGCTCTACCCTCCAGAAATCTGAAATTCTGTTTTATGCTGATAGTAACAATCCAAAACATTTTTGTGATGCTCTGAAGGCTATTTATGAGCCAAAGACCTATAGTTCATCCCAACTATTCAGTGCTGAAGAAGCCACATTGACAAGTGATAAGAATATGATTCTGGACAGATGGACATTTCCATAGTATTCTCCATAGACTATTATCAATCATTGCTGAAGTCACTAACCATATACTTCAGGTTGAAGTCAATCCCTCTCTAGCTGAACTTAAAACTGAATGGTATTTGAATGCCATTAAGTTCCTATAATATAGCAAAGTGCCTGGTGCTAATTCTCTTCCAGCTGAGATTTACAAAGCAAGGGCCCACAGCTCATAAAAACTGACTGAAAATTTCCAAGTTATATGCAAGAGGAGCTTATCTCTAAGGAGTTCAAGGATGCCTCCAATATCCCTCTTCATCAAGAAAACAGATTATTCTAGGGGCAGTTAGGTGGTGCAGTGGATAGAGCACCAGCCCTGAAGTCAGGAAGATCTGAGTTCAAATCTGACCTCAGACATTTAATATTTCCTAGATATGTGACCCTGGGCAAGTCACTTTATTCCAATTGCCTCTACCAAAAAAAAAAAGGAAAAAAGAAAATAGATTGTCCTGTGAAAATCACAGGGTAGTCTCTCTCTCTCAGTCATTGCCAATAATATTCTTGCCATGTGATCTTTCACGTGGAAGATGGTCATTTATCTGAGCAGAAAGGGCCAAGGAACTGTGGATATGATATCTGTTGTTCAACAACTCCTGGAGAAATGCCAGAGTATAAGAGAGGTCTGTACACAACATTCATTGATCTCACCAAGTCTTTTAATACTTTCAGTCATGAGGATTTCTGGAAAATTATCGAAAAATTTCATGGCTTGGAGAAGTTCATCAGAATTATACATCATTTTCAAGACAGCATTCTTGCATACATTCTAGATAATGAACAGTGCTTCTTGCAACCTTTGCCAGTCACCAATGGACTGAAGCAAGGAATGAATCAAGGCTCCCATGGCTCTTAACAGGATACTTTCACAATGTTATTAGATATTTTCAAACAAGATAAAAGTGGCACCAAAGTCAGCTACTGCATGGATGCAAATTACTTAATTTGAAAAGGCTAAATGTAATGTTCTGTTGTCTCTAGATACTGCCAATCACTCTCTGGGAGGAGATTTGCTGTCTCAATTCAATCTCCCGGCCAGACTCTTCTTCCTGTAGAAAGCCATTCCAACTCTGACCTAGAGTAGACTCTTCTCCCTTGATCAATGTTGCTTCTTTTATCTTTCCAGAGAATGGGTGTGGAATAACTCAGGGGCTTGTGGGAAAAAATACTTCAACCAATGAACTTGCTCCTCTTAAACATGTAAGATCCTCCCCAGAAGTCAAAGGGGTAAAACTCCCCTTAAAGGCCGGAACCAAAAGGTGTGAACTACAGAATTGTTAAGTACTGACTTAGCACTTAGTAAGAATCTATCATCTCATTATCTCATTAGTAAGAACCTAACAGCTAAAAGCCAAAATTAAAGCAAAGGAAGAATTGGTGCATGTTTTTTGTTTATAATTGGTTGTGCATTCAATACAGTCATCTGAAGCTGAGATGCAACAAAGTACATATTAGTTCTCTGTTACTTGTACTAATTTTAGCCTAAAAAACACCAAGAAAACATAGGTTCTTTATCAGCCAGCACCATGCCAACCACATATGAAACTATCAGTTACAGCAAATGCAGACATATTGAACTCTATGGATAAGTTCACTTACTTTGACAATATACTTTCTAGATATGTTTGCAAAGATGTTGAGATTGACACATGCATTGACAAAACATTGCTCAGTTTGGAGGAGGTTCTAAAGGAAAGTATGGGAGAGAAAGGGTATTAAAACTGCCTACCAAACTGAAGGACTATAAAGCCATTGTGTAGATCTCATTGTTATTAACCTACCTAGACAATATGCCAGCAATAGGCCATAAAACTGAATTGCTTACATTTGAATTGTCATAGGGAGATTCCTTTTTTTTTTTTTTTAATAGTTTTTATTTACCAGACATATGCATGGGCAACTCAGGGAGATTCTAAAGGTCATCTGGCAAAATAAGATATTGGACAATGTGGTCCTCTTTTGAGTCTAACTGCTAGACATTCAAACTATGCTACAGAGACTAACTCCAATTGAATGTCAAATGTGCATTTGCCTAAAAGATAAGTTTACAGAGAACTCATACCAAGTAAGTGCTCACAGAGAGATCAGAAGTAATATAAGGATACTCTCAAGGTTTCTCTGAAGACTTCTGGAATCAATTCTGTGACATAGGAAGCACTGGCAAAGAACTACCCAACATGGCGTGTTCCCATCAAAGAAGGACTTGTGCTCTATGAGTAAAGTAGAATTGCAGTAGCTCAAAAGGAACATAAGATGCCAAATTTAGAGACAGCTCTACTCCAAATGTCCAAGTGGGCTATTTGTGCCTAACCTGGAGTAGAACTTTCTGAGTTTATGTTGGTCTGATCAGTCACAGTACAGACATACTCCGTTCCAACATGGCAATGCTATTTTAATCCTCTTCAAGACTGTGGAACAACAATCAACTAAGACAATACATGTGCATACAGACACTTATACACATGTATAACCTACTGTAAATGACGATAAGGATTTTAATAGCAACAGTTTATAAATGAACAATGTCCAAAGGTTGCTTTTTATTCTCCCCTACTCAAGTAATCTGGCTTTGTTTACCAAACTTAATTGGTATTGTCATAAATCATCAGATTCTATTCCTTTATCCCTTCTTTGTTATTCAGTCAAGTTACACATACAATCTATCTGCAATATTTGGATAAAAGAAACAGTACTTCTTTGGAAACTATGAAGTTTTAATTGGATAGCAGAACGGACTCTATGGATCATCTAATATAACTGTTCATGTTATACAGAAGGAAACCAAAACCCAGCAGAGTAATGTACCTTGTCTAAAGTCACATATCTGTCACACAGCTAAGAAAAAGCAGAGGGAGGCCTACTCTGTTTTAGTCTCTGTAATACTCAATTGGTCCCTTCTGAAAGGTGTTTGTTGATATATTTAGCTTCCATTTAGTTTAGTCTAAAAGGTCATTGCTCAGAGACTAGTAATAAAATCAGACTGGCAGGAACTTAACCTAGGTTAGATGTCAGATTTGAAGCCCTTTGCAAATACTCCAAGTACTATTAGATGCTAAAATGATATCACATGGACTTTATCTAAGTCTATAAAAAAAATTTAAAAAAAAAAAAAATATATATATATATATATATATTGCTGAAAAGATACTCCTAAGCCAGGTAAGATAATCAATAAATATCTTAGCTAAATCAAAATGAGTAATGATGGAGCACAGTGGTGTCAAAATCAAAAAGAAACAGGGACAGTTATTCATAAGGATCCCCACAACCTGCATATTGACTCAGAAAACAATATATGTACATATTTCTTTTTATATTAATTCATCAACGGATTAAAATCAAATAGGAACCATATTTTAATCTGGCACTAGCTGCATTCAGGAATGCTGTAGGCCTCAGACTCCCATGAGCCATGTATCTGAAACTCTGGTTTAATGGAAAGAACTAGATTAAAATCCCAATTCTGTTACTTCCTATCTGGGTGACACTAGCAAACTACTTAATCCCTCTGGGTCTCAGTTTCCTCAACTGTAAAATAAAGGGGTATATGACGAGATGCCCTTTAAGGTCTCTTCCAGCTCTCAATATTATGAACTTTAATGGGGTTCAAAAGAACTAGAATTTACGTAGATTAGAGGGGTTAGGGGAGGTTCCAAAAAGACAGTGGGATGTGAGCTAAAGAAAGAATAGGATCAGGTACTACAAATCACTATTGATCACAGAAATGCAAATTAAGACAACTCTGAGATACCACTACACACCTGTAAGATTGGCTAAGATGACACGAAAAGATGATGACAAATGTTGGAGGAGATGTGGGAAAACTGGAACACTAAACACATTGTTGGTGCAATTGTTAAAATGGTCCAACCATTCTGCAGAGCAATTTGGAACTATGCCCAAAGAGTTATCAAACTGTGCATACCCTTTGACCCAGCAGTGTTTCTATTGAGTGTCTATCCCAAAGAGATTTTAAAGGGGGGAAAGGGACCCACATGTACAAAAATGTTTGTGGCAGCCTTCTTTGTAGTGGCAAGAAACTGGAAACTGAATGGATGCCCATCAGTTGAAGAATGGCTGAATAAATTATGGTGTATGAATATTATGGAATATTATTGTTCTGTAAGAAACGACCAGCAGGATGATTTCAGAGAGACCTGGAGAGACTTACATGAATTGATGCTAAGTGAAATGAGCAGAACCAGGAGATCATTGTACATGGCAACAAGAAGACTGTATGAGGATCAATTCTGATGGATGTGGCTCTCTTCAACAATGAGATGATTCAAACCAATTCTAATTGTTCAGATGAAGAGAGCCATCTACATACAGAGACAGAACTATGGGAACTGAGTGTGCACCACACCATAGCATTCTCACCCTTTCTGTTGTTATTGGCTTGCATTTTGTTCTCTTTCTAAGTTCATTTTTCCTTCTTGATCCAATTTTTCTTGAGCAGCAAGATAACTGTATAAATATGTACATACATATTGGATCTAACATAATTTTAACATATTTAATATGTATTGGACTATCCACCATCTAGGGTAGGGGGTAGAAGTAAGGAGGAGATAATTTGGAACAAAAGACTTTGCAAGGGTCAATGTTGA
Organism: Sminthopsis crassicaudata; assembly: GCF_048593235.1. Taxonomy (NCBI): domain Eukaryota; kingdom Metazoa; phylum Chordata; class Mammalia; order Dasyuromorphia; family Dasyuridae; genus Sminthopsis; species Sminthopsis crassicaudata. The sequence goes on along the minus strand of NC_133618.1, from coordinate 489,205,420 downwards.
AAAATTACCCATGCTTATGTTTTGCAAGTAAAAAGCTTTAATAAAATTAAATTAAATTTTAAAAAAAGAAAGAAAGAATAGGGTCAAGTTGGGAAGAGGGTGAGGAATGAGTACTGGGAAGCCAGGAGATACTTCCAATTTTAAATTTAAGAATAAGTACAGCATTTTCTGGTGACGATTAAGTCCATAGGCCTAAGTGGGATTCAAGATTCTTTTTAGGGGACTGTGGAGGGGGGCCAATTATCAAACACCTGAGTCCAGATTTTAATTTACTGACAATGGAGAATGACAAAAGGTTTTTATGGTCTTTTTAAAATTAATGATGCATCTACTTTACTTGGTAGTTATTATGACAGAACTAAAGAATTATCTTTCAAAAACCAAAGTAGACTACTCCAAAACTGTTTGGTTTTAATTATTGGCCAAGAAAAGCCTCTATTGAAAGTGTTTTACATGTTAATTTTTATTAAATAATTTCTCTGAGGACATATCAGAATTCTGATGCAAACATTTCCTTACTAATGTGCATCTCTTAAAATGCAATCAATGAGGAATAAATGGAATAGATAGAAATAAATCCATAAGCAGTCAGAGCATTAAATTCCACAGATTATCATGGCCTAAATCTGAACATCTCCACAGGCCACTACTAAATTGTTAGCTATTGACATTTGTACACAGAGGTAAATTTGAAATTATTTTGCAAATATTTTATGAGTCTCTCCTCCTACAGTTTACCTAAGGCAAAACCAGAGGCTCGGATTTTTATTACTACAGTACAATGATTACTAGAAACACAGACCAGGTGAGAGAGCAGGCGTTATGCCTCAAGCACAAATCTCAGGGCAAAGGAAACCAGATACTATGAATAGGATAAAAAAATAAAAGGTGATTGTTTTGCTGAGATCCAGAAATAAAGCTTGCCTCTTTTTAAAAGAGAACAATGAGTCAGAGAGAGATGGAGTTGAAATGAAACCAAGTTCCCTCTGAGTGAAGCTCCTGTTATTGCACACAGCACTGGGACCTCCTTTATGGCCAAGGGGATCCAGGCGACACATCTAAACCAGTTACCATTAAAGTGGATAATGAGTCTCAGTCCTTTTCCCTAGGCTCTTCCTGGAGTAACTCAGGAGCCAATACCATTAGAGCATGGAGGTTCAAGAGCCAAAATTACCTTTTCTCAAGTTCCTGACTTTCTGATCCCTAGTTAACTCAGACCAACCTTCTCAGAGTTCAAATTACAAGAATTTCCTAAGCCAAACCAATTTCTTTTCTAAAACTGCACTTAACAGCCTAAAGGTTATTAGAGGCAGGAGATATATGGACTTTCAATCCATTTTTTTGATCCTTAGATTGACTGGCCAAGTCCTTTCCCCCCAGCCTGACTTTGGGGTTTGACCCTTTATAGTTACCATAAAAAGCAGGATTGGGTCCTTATGCTTCGGAGATTTATAGAAAAGGCAGCCATAAGAATCATGCTCCTATACAAAGAAAATCTGGGAATATTTGCATTTTATTTATTTTTAAAAAAATTTGAGGGGGTAGGGAATATGATATTTGAAGTGGCCAGACTCCTTTGAACCCCTCCCCAAAAAATCTCCAAACCACATAACTCAGAGAATAAACTAGGGTTTACTAAATTCAAAACACAATAGAGAATTGATGTATCAAAGAGCAAGTCAGTTAAATTAAAACATTTTCCGTGTGCCAAGCTGAAACATTCTGAAGCACAAAGGGATCAGTCTTCTTTAACAATAAGGACCTGTTAAGAGGCAACTTCAGTTACATAACCTCCTCTCCTCCACACTAAAGAACTTAAATGAGATTTTTCAAAAAATAAAAATGGCAAAACTCTTGAGTAAATCCAATAACCATCTCAATAATATGCCCTAACCACCCAAGAAGGGGGAGGGGAGAAAATCTTTAACCAGAAAAATTGGGATTGTGTTATCTCAATAGTTAATTGTTCCTTCTATCCAATTTTTTCCTATATATTTAAAGGGAAAGGACAGATAGTTGAAAGTCTGCCAGTAAACTAGCTAAGGAAATTATTACTCCACCCCAAAAAAAGTTCTGGATGAAGAAATATTCAGATACTGTCCCAAATAGACTATTTTTGGAAAAGGGTCTTTCATAGTCTTAGACACTAACAGGGGCTTACTCTGATATCCCCAAAGTCTTGGTCCATGTTATTATTCATTCATCATTGGCCTATCAAACAAGAAACATTTACAAAAATAACACAGTTAGTCCAACTCAAAGGCAACCAGACTCAAAGGGGGAAAAAATCCCTTTGTATCTATGTTACCAGAGGATCCCAACCCTCACCTGGGAACAGGCTAGGAAAATGAAAAATAAGATTACCTTAAATGCCATAATAATGGTACTCAATCAGAGGTCCAAGGTTAAGATAAAACAAATGTTGTGGACTTGGCACTCAATCCACATTTATACTGTTTACAGAAGGAAATGAGATATAAACCTGGACACTTAAATGAAGCTAAGATCTCATCAATGTGTGTAACTTTTCCAACTAGGGCAAATTTCAATTCATCCATACTTCCTGTTTCAATGTTTCTTATGGCTGTGTTCTTCAATAAATACCACCCCACCTCCAGAAAAGTTCACTCAACTTGTAAAGGACTTTCTTTAGATCTCTTGACATTGTGTGGATACCAATAAAGCAGTAAGTTAATTTGCCAATCAATCAATTGTGCCAAGTTATTCCAAGATTTAAGGATGAAACTGGTTAAAAAAAAAAGTCCACCCACAAAAAAAGAAAGGAAAAATACCTATAAAGATAACTATAAAGTTTTTTATCACTAAAAGAAAAGTTACCACATTTGTGCTCTAATATCATAGTCTAAAATGTGCTTTATGAAGAAGTAGAAATAGTATTAAAGAAAACAAAGAACTAGGCAGCTAGATAACACAGTGGATAGAGCACCAGCCCTGAAGTCAGGAAGACCCAACTTCAAATCTGGCCTCAGACATTTAACACTTCCTAGATGTGTGACCCTGGGCAAGTCTTAACCTCAATTGTGGAAGGAAAGAAAGGAGAGAGGGAGGGAGGGAGGGAGGGAGGAAGGAAACAAAGAACAGCTGAATTTGACCAAGTTAAGAGAGAAGTTCAAGCTGGATACAAGTATGTGGGAATCAAGATAGCTGGAAGATGGGAAGACACCAAGGATATGTCAATAAAAATAATGATAATAATAACAATAGCTAGAAGGTATAGAGTGCTTTGTGGTTGGTATAGTGCCTTAGAAATATTACTTCATTATATCCTCATAAAAACCTTGAAGGTAAGTACTATTATTATAACGATTTTACTGATGAAGAAATAAGGTAGAAAGAGGCTTAAAGTGATATGCCAAGAGTCACAGAGTTGGTGAGTAGTTGTGCCATTTCTGTTAAAAATTTTTTTTAAAAAGCATAAACCCAATGTAATCTATGTTTAAAAAATTATAGACTTAAATAAAAGATTGGAAAATGAGTAAATACCTATTAATTAGAAAATGGCTGAATAAGTTGTGGTATGTGAAAATAATGGAATATTACTGTTCTATAAGAAATAATGAGCAGGCTGATTTCAGAAAAACCTGGAAAAATTTAGATGAACTGCTGTTAAGTGAAACGAGCAGAACCAGGAAAACATTGTAAAAAGTAACAGTAAGATTGTATGATAATCAACTATGATAGACTTGTTCTTCTCAGAAATTCAGTGGTCAAAGGCAATTCCAATAAACTGTGGATGGAAAATATCATCCGCATCCAGAGAGAGAACTATGAAGACTGGTTTTTTTTTCCTTCTTTCTTTTTTTCTCTCGTGGTTTTTCCCTTTTGTTCTGATTTTTCTCTCTCAATGTGACTCACATGGAGATATGTAAAAAAGGAATGTACATGTATGACTTAAAATTTTAAAAATAAAAGAAAATTATAAAAGAAAAAAAGTGATCAAGAAGCTATCACTGAGTACAAACCCATAAGTTATATTCTAAAGCAGATATCTTAAGAACAAAATGTAAACTTACAGGTTTTCCTCCAATAAGATATTTCCTATTTGTTTGTATAAATCATAGAAAATTCTTTAAAAGATGTAACAACAGATGATTTTATTCAATAATCCTCTGATAATTAATATAATATTAATATAAAGTGAGATACCAAATATACTAGCCACTCTCTTGGAGGGTGCATGCAATAGTGGTTAAGCTGAAATTTAAATGAGTAAAATCTGAACAAAGAGAGAAGAGAGGGGACAGCTTTTCACATAATGAACAAGAACAGAGGTATGAAAATGTTAATTCTCAGAGATGATTTTGGCCCTGGCCAAAGGTCTTGCATAACATATACTGAAGTTTCCCAAGTCAAGGAACTGGGAAAGACTTCAACCAGAAGTTATACATTCAGGGAGGGCTCACAAGCAATGGATTAGTCATAATGAGTCACACATCAGTTGCCTGGGACATGAGATGCAAAGCTGAGAAGAAAAACGCAATAGGCACTCAATGAGCTTCAGGAATCAAAGAAATGCAGTCTGAGGTTCAAAACCAAAAGAATATAAAAGGCTTAAATTCCACATAGTACAATTTGTAGCATTCAGTTTCTTGGAGGTGCCTTCCAATATCCCCTAAATTAACTACATTTGGAGAGTTCCCCAACAGAACTACTATATGTGTTAACAGAATGGCACAAAGAACAGGTTTTATTAAGGATCTGAAGAAACTGAGGTTTGAAAGGCAGGTTAGAATCATTATACTGGGTCTTGAACATCAGCCTAATGAGCTTGTATTTTATTCTGGAGGCAGAGGGTAACTGCCTGAAGATTTCAGAACAGTAAATGGGTATCATTCAAGAGGTATTGTACAAAGATTTATCTCATGCCAATGCGTATAGAAAGAAATAAGAAAGTATTAGACTAAAGAAGCAAGGGGATAAACTAAGTGGTGAATGCAATAATTCAAAGGTAAAGCTACAGGCCGAAATTACAGTGGTGGCAATATGAACAAAAAAGGAAGGGTGTATGAAAGAATAAACAGAGGAAAAAAAGAAATAAATCTTTTATAATGATATAATGCTTACTTAAAGAATGCCTGAAGACTCACTTTTTAAAAAGTAATAAAACAAAGAATAGCTTCAGGAAATTTACAGAATATAAAATAAACTCATGTAAACTATCAAAATCTCTGTATATTATAGCCTTAAAATCCAGCAGGAAGAATTAGAAAGAGAAATTCCATTTAAAAATAACTATAGAAAATATAAAATATTGGGGAATTTACTTGTAAAATACATTAAAGAAATCAAATCATCACAACTACCAAGCACTATTTATACAACTACAGACAGATCTAAAAAACTAAAGAAATAATAATTGCTTGTGGTCAGGCACAGTCATATAAAATGACAATTTTACCTCATTTCAATTAACTTATTCACTGCCTTACCAATCAAATCACTAACAATTTATTTTACAAAGTTAAAAAAAAATAAAAATTCATCTGGAGAAACACAAGGTCAAAAATCTTAAGGGAAAGAGTGAGGGGAAAAAGTAGGGAAAAGGAAATATACTTCACTACAAAGCACTAATCACCAAAACAGTTTAACATTCAGTAAGAAATAGAGAGGCTGATCAGTAGAACAGACCAATATACAGAAGTAAATGAGCTTTGTGTTTTATTAAAAGATCCCAGGTAGTAGGGCAAGAACTTACTGTTTGACAAAACTGAAAAGCAATCTGGCAGAATCCAGGTAGAAATTTGTTGTTGTTTATTGTTTGTCCTCAAAGAAGACTAAGACATCAGGGCGGTGATGTCATAACATGCAAGTGAAATGGATTAAAGTGAGGGAGGGCTGTGTGAGGTCACCTGCCTCACTTTCTCCTTCAGAGATGTCTGGGTCCAGTGGCAAGATAGAAAACAGGATGACTGGAGATGGCCTTGGAGGCTAAGGTCTTCTGAAGGTCTCAGTTTGACTGAGGCCACACCTATTCTGTGACTAAGGCTAGCAATTGAGGCAAAGAATCTCTTCTTTCCTCTAGTCCAAAAAAGCTCACATCATATGCCAAGATAAATTCCTTTTATTTTCTTTTTAAATAATAGCTTTTTATTTTCTAAAGCATGTAACGATAGTTTTCAGCATTCATCACTGCAAAATCTTGTGTTCCAAATTTTGCTCCCTCCCTTTCCCCCACCTGCTGTCCTAAACAGCAAGTAATCCAATTTATATTAAACATGTTCAATTCTTCTATACATATTTCCATAATTATTATGCTGCACAAGAAATATTCAGATCAAAAAGGGCACAAATGAGAAAAAAAGCAAGCAAATAACAATAAAAAATGTGAAAATATTATGTTGGGGTTCACATTTAATCACTGTAGTCCTCTCTTTGAATGTGGATGATTTTCTCTCACACAAGTCTATTGGAATTGTCCTGAATCACCTCACTGTTAAAAAGAATTAGAATTGATCACCGTATAATCTTCTTGTTGCCATGTACAATGTTCTCTTGGTTCTATTCACTTCATTCAGCGTCAGTTCATATAAGTTTCTTCAGGCCTCTCTGAAATCATCCTCCTGATTGTTTCTTACAGAATAATAATATTCTATAACATTCATATACCATAATTTATTCAGTCATTCCCCAACTGATGGGCATCCACTTACTTTTCAATTCCTTGCTACTACAAAAAGGGCAGCTACAAACATTTTTGCACATGTGGGTTCTTTTCCCATTTTTATGATCTCTTTGGGGCACAGACTCAGTAGAGACACTGCTGAGTCAAAAGGTATGCACAATTTGATAACTCTTTGGGCATAGTTCTAAATTGCTCTCCAGAATGGATGGATCAGTTCACAACTCCACCAACAATGTACCAGTGTCCCAGTTTTCCCACATTCCCTCCAACATTTATCATTAGCCAAGATAAATTCCAAATGGTTACATGAGTTAGGCAGTAGAAATAGTGGATGAATCATAAACAAACTATAGAAGGAAGACATTACCTATTGGATGTATGGACAGGAGAAGAGTTAATAAACAAAACAAAAAAAATAAATTAAAAAAGGGTAAAATGGATCATTTTGATTGCATAAAATTTAAAAATCTCTGTATAAACAAAACCAATGCAACTAAAATTAGGAAAGAAACCGAAATATGGGGAGAAAAATATACAGCAAATTTCTCAGATAAAGGTCTCCTTTCAAAGATATATGTAAGGATGTCAACCAAATTTATAACAATTAAAGCCTTCCCCTTCTAAAAAATAAGAAAGGCAATTTCTAGTGGAAGAAATTAAGACCACCAATAGTCATTTGAAAGAATGTTTTAAATCACTAATTAGAGAAATGCAAATTAAAGCAACTCTGACATTTTACCTCATACCCAACAAATTATTAAAGAAAACAACAATAACAAAAAGAATATTTGTACATCAATGAACCCTCAGTGGATCTGTTAAAGGAAAAGGACCCTGATATACAAAGAAATTTTTTTGCATCTCTGTCATAACAAAAGAATTGGAAACTGAAGGAGCAAACATTAATTGGGAAAAAGGATGAACAAATTATGGTATATAAGTGTTCTGAAATACTATTAAGTTTCTTAGAACTTCTTAGAACTTAATATTGAAGGGAATAGTTTCAAAGAAGCTTATGAAGACTTAAATGAACTGAAGCACAGTGATGTTAACAACCCAAAAGAATAATTTATAAATTAATAACAATATTATAATGACTGAAAGACTTAATAAATCCAATCATTACAATGGCCAACTATAATTAAAGAGGTCTCATGATGAATCTGTATACCAATTTCTAAGAAATAATAGCCTCAAGATGCAGATAATGACATAATTTGGACATGCTCATTGCAAGAATTTATCTTGCTTGATTACATATTTGTAAACAAAGCTTTTTTTTTTCTTTCCTCAACTGAGATGTGGGAGAAAGTTGGAAGTGAAAGAAGGTTCTTTGAAAAAAAAAATTAATTTAAAAATAGGGGGGGGAGGGGAAGGAAAGCATAGATGTCAATAAGATGCAATAAAAGAATCAACAGGATGTGGTGACAAACCATATATTAGAACAAAAGAGGAGTCAAATGACTCCAAGTTTTCAAAATTACATTACTAGGGGGAAAAAAAAGATGATATAGAAACAGGGAAGTCATCATCCTCATCAAACAACAATTTATTGATTACTTACTATGAATGGATTAGTATGATAGGTAAAAGAGCAATGGTTTGCTAATAGGAGTTTAACAACTGATTGGGGGAAAATGCAAATATGACTCACATTTTCACTATCACCCCTAAACAACCAACAAAAAAATAACTCAAGTGCTTTTGTAATGTCTTCTAATTTCTGCTGTATAAATGATCACATTGAAAATTTTAAAATCAGCTCTCATAAGTCAGTTCAAATGAACTCCATAACATCCTTATATGAGACAGGAAGCTGGTTTTAGAGGGAAGTTGATTTTATATATGTCTAGTGTGAAGCAATGAGCCACTGAAATGGCAGTACCCAGTTTGTATCTGAAATGAAACACTAGAATTCTAAAGAGAGAGAAAGACCACAGATATAAATCTGTATTGAGGGGAAAACGTTAGAAATAAAAATAGATGATTCATTTTTAAAGATTTTCATAATTTCTACTTTGATAAATCACTCTAATGTTTGCTCACATAAAAAGTAATTATTTCACACATTTAACTTTTCAAAATGCTTTCATATACCTTGTCTCACTGTGTCATCATAAAACAAAATCAAGAGAGTAAATATAATAATGAGAATGATTTATAGATGAGAAAACTGAGACAGAGAGAAGCTGAGTGACTCTCCCCAAACTCATATAGCAAGTTGGTCCAACTAAGATTATGCTTAGGCTTAGGCAAGTTCTTTTATCTAAACTATTTATTGCAAGTAATTTTACTGAAGCTCTAAAGGAAGAGTCCATTTCTAATATTAAAATTAGCAATATGAAAATGGTGAGAATTTCAGGAACTATACAAAGCCACAAAGAATTAAGTGAGGCCTAATAATTATGGAAATAATAACAAATTTGATGAAAAACTTTATCCTTTAAATTTAATCAAACATACAAATATGTGGTAGTTATTATGGGCTCATAGTTTGATAGGGTGGTGTTTGTATTTGTGTTTTTGTTTGTGAGGTCTTTTTTTTTCTGATGGCTATTCATTTATTTTATCTCATTCTAGGACCTGGAAAATTAACAGTGTTATATTTACAAACCTTCACTGGCCCATTACATAAAGCTCAAATATGTTTATGTTACTATGATCCTGGGTTCGGAAAAGTTCAAAAAAGTAAGTTAATATAAACCCATCCACAGCAATTGTGCAGAAAGGAGCCCTGTTGGACAGAGGTTAGGTTCTGACCTGTTTAACTTCTTTTACAGAATGCACAGTCCATCACGTACAAAAACATAACGAAAATGTGAGGTGTTGGTAAGTACCCCTGTTAGTGAAAAATTCTGCTAATTATTACACCAAATCAGCAGAGTTAACAGGCCATAGCCACAAGAGGGGCATGTTTCAGGGCATTAAATAGCTGCCTGGGATGGAGAGGAATACATTACACTATGCCCTTTAACAATAAAACAATTTCCCTGACATCTAGAAATCCAGCCGGCAGCAACAGGAAGGAAGAAGGGCTCCCAGGGTTGGCTGGACCCATAATGATGCTTCAGTGCCACCTAGTGACTTGGACTTTTAAACTTTATCCCATCCCATGTTTTAGAAGAACTTTTCCTTTTTAATCAGTCTAAGGGTGAAGGAAGATATAACCACTTCTAAAAGGACTGAGGCACAGGAGATAAAATTCTGTGGATCAGAAACTACCCTGGTTCTCAATTCTTTTTTCCTCAAAGCATTTCTTTAAAAACTTTCTGTGTTTCTCTTCAAATTAGCACAAAGTAGGTAGTCTTATCTCAACATGGACACCTTTAGAAAAAAACAAGCTAAGATTAAGTGAAATAGTACAATATAAATGTAAGTATTACTATTATTATTTCCCTACTGAAAGTTCCCTGGGGGTTATTTCCCCAGTCTTCTTGTGGAAGAAGATACACTGTCCTTGAAATTATGCAGTCAGAATTAAGATCCATGAACTCAAGGAAACAAAGGAAAAGAAGGAAGGAAGGAAGGAAGGAAGGAAGGAAGGAAGGAAGGAAGGAAGGAAGGAAGGAAGGAAGGAAGGAAGGAAGGAAGGAAGGAAGGAAGGAAGGAAGGAAGGAAGGAAGGAAGGAAGGAAGGAAGGAAGGAAGGAAGGAGGAAGGAAGGAAGGAAGGAAGAAGGAAGGAAGGAAGGAAGGAAGGAAGGAAGGAAGGAAGGAAGGAAGGAAGGAAGGAAGGAAGGAAGGAAGGAAGGAAGGAAGGAAACGTTAATATTCTTGGTACTCTAAAAATATGAAAATTGTCAAAGTTCAGATTTAATGTTGGTATTATGCAAAGCAAAAGTTAAGAAATTAGTTAAATTGTACTAAAAGCACAGAATTATCTGGCAACAATGGATTTTAACCTCTAAGTCATTCCATTCCACTTTTAAACTAAAATGAGCTTTCCCACAAAGGCTGTTTCCAGGCAGCTGAAACCTAATGCAGCATCTCTGACATGCTGTACATTCCCCATAAATATAGTATATTCCCAAAGTAGGACACCACTGCCACAGAAACCCACATGTCTTTCTCATGCTAATAGTCTGGTTGAAAAAGATCTGACAGCAGCTCAAAACAAAACAAAACAAAACAACAACAAAAACAAAAACAAAAAAAAAAAAAAAAAAAAAAAACAAAACCCAGCTACTCAATACACTATTAGAAGGAAGTCTAGTGGACTAAGAATCAACCCCAAATCACATGATCCATGTGAGTTACCATTGTATTAAGGAGCTTACAACATAGAATTTTTCAGGTAATCAGAGGGTTTGACTTATCCTTGAAGTAGGTAAGACGTTCAAACTTTAGTACCAGACAGCCGAATGAATTTTATTGGATCACTGAATTAATCAAAATAAATTCTTTCCATTATTCTCTCATAAACCAAAGTGATTCATTTCTCCAGTTTAAAGGGTTATCTCCCCATTAAGTTCTCTTTTCCTAAAACATTTCTGGTTACTTTTCCACTTACCAAAGCTAAGAAAGAGATGGTAAATTCAATTCAGAACAATTCATTGCCAGGGATATCAATCACATATATCTTAATAAAAGGGGGGGGGGAAATAATTTTCAATACCTGGCTTCAAGAAACAAAGCTGATACTTTAGCACCTCTAATCTGCCTTTTTAGACAAGTGAAATATGATGTCATATACTAAAAGGGAAAAGTCTATACTGTCCTCACTTCTCTGGGACTGATTAGAAGTCTGGAGGAAGAAAGAGACAGTATTCTATTATAAATAGTATTATTATTTACTTTCATCTTTTTTAGTAACAAGAGATCAAACCTAAGTCCTAATCACAAACCATCATCAGGTTAGACATAAACATATTCAATGATAAGGTTAAGTGCAACTTGAAAGTACCTAAGGATAGTTACTGTAAGTCCTGATTCCTACTTTAGATGAGGAAAGCAGGTACAGCTATATATGTATTAGGTTACTTTGAATAACAAATGTGTAATACCTCACTTTTTCAAAGATGCAAGATATCGCTCAAGCAGCTGACTTGTAAATCTGTATTTTTCCAAAGAACCAAGAATTGGTTACATTGTGGGTTGCTAGCTGAATGTCAAAAAAGGACGTCCAAAATAAACACTCATGAACTGGTGGTAGTCAGGGTGATAGGACCAAATGCACACTTGAGAAGGAATTCCAAATGTGGTTGCGAACATTTTTTTGTTTTTAAGCAAAGGAACAAGGCGAGTTTTGAAAGCAATTAGACATCTGAGTTTTGGTATTTTTGTTTTGTTTTGTTTTTGTCTTTGTTTTTGTTTTTGTTTTTTTGCAAGAAGCTGCCTTACCAGCAGGCCACAAGTATGGATTAAATACATAGTTCAAATGGTTCCCAAACCACCTTTCCCTCCATTATTCTCTCATAAACCAAAGTGATTCATTTCTCCAGTTTAAAGGGTTATCTCTCCATTAATTTCAATTTCTGCCAAATATATGTTTTTTCTACATTTTTTAGAGGTATGGCATAAAGGAAACTGATTTAGGATCTTCCTATCACAAAACAGGGGTTCTCCATATATTTTATGTTCTTGACTTATCTTTGGCAATGAAGTCTATGTATCCTTTTTCTAAATAATGCTTTTTAAAAAATTAAATGAAATGTTAAATCAAGCAAGAGACTAGTTTTTAAAATGTACTTTTTTCCTCATCCTATTTCAAAGACCCTTTGAAATTTTCTCAATATTTCCTTGAGGGACCCCAGGTAAAGGGACTCACCATAAAAGAAGGAATATGTCTTGTCACTCCTAAAAGAGAAATTCTAACTCTACTCTCTGGCCAGGACCTAACATTCATGAATGAAAAAGGACTCAATATATGAGTTTCTTCCAAAAACTAAGAAGAGACCAGAGACACAGGCTGTTAATGAAAACAGTTCAAATAGTTGTTTAGTATTTTAAATATGACCATGTGGGAGTGGGGAAAAAAGATATAAACTAGACAATTAAAAAGCAATTAAAGGTCCTGGTTTTGTTCATAAGTTGCTGTAACTAGGGCAGCTAAATAGCCCAAAGGATAGAGTTCCAGGTCTGAAGTCAGGAGGATCTGAGCTCAAATCTGGTTTCAGATATTTAATAGCTGTGTGCCCTAGACAAACTGTGTGACCTGTTTGCCTTGGGTCCTCATCTATAAAATGAACTGGAAAAGGAAATGGCAAAAAACTACAATATCTCTGCCAAGAAAACCCTCAGTCAAGGGAATCTCCCCATTACCATTCACACTGGGCAATGTTAAGGTTCATCATTAAGGCAATGGTGGAGAGGGCTCCTGTCTTTCCTGCCATCCTTCCCTCATGAGTCATTCTGCATAAAACAGAAATAAAAAATCTGAAAGGTAACAAGATCCAATTTTGTTCTAGGAAATGAGTTTACAACCTAACATCAAAGAAACAATCCAGTTAGAAATTTTCAAAGAAAGGCAAGGAAAAGCTATGAGTCTTTTTGTATTAATGTGTTATTTATTTTTGGTGGCTTTATAGAGCCTTTTCAAAATATGATTTCAAGCCAAAGAATAGTTTAGTCCTTGGTGAGTGACTAAATTATTCAATAAGGCCCTAAGTAAGAACATGACTGATATACAGCATAAAACACTGGAATAAAGGAAGTATTTCCTATATCAATAATCAAGCAATGATTTTTGTTAATGTGGTGTGAACCAAAAGTTCTAAAAGCAAAATAAGTCATCTCCAAAAGAGGATTCTTCCCCAGAAGAAAAAAAAATCATAAGATGAGGCAGTAGTATTTTTCAACAGAAATCCTAACACAAATTTCCATTCATAGGATTCAGCATACAATCTATTTCTATGGGGAGAAAAAAAAAATTCCAAAACGTGTCAAAATTCGTTAATGTCATTCATATAAGTGGAGAACAAAAGAATTAAATTCCCATCTTTAAGGCCAGATTAAGGTAATATGACAGCCTGGATTAAGCCATACATCAGGTTAGATAAATGCTTCCGGACAGTGGCTAGACTAAACATGGCCAAGAATGCCTAAGAAAAACATCACTTCTATCAGTGGGGGTCAGTGGAGATATCAGGCTCAGTGGGGAGATGCCCTGTAGCTGCAGATCTGGAAGTCTACCAGACAAATTCTCATCAGAAGCTTAATCAATATCATGCCTTAGGACTTGAATTGCTACTATAAAATCAATATTGCCTCTATTTTAAGTAGCATGAGAAACAATGAGATTATCTTGTTCCTTACAAGTCTGCCATGGAAAATCTAGCTCATGGTGTGTCATCTGCTTTTGGCTGCAGGGAACACATTTTTTTTTCTTCTTGGGGCCATTCTCTATGCAGTGGCACAATGAAATATTGAAAGAAGTTAGAGGAGGAACATTTTGGCTCAGAAGAGCTAGTGATCAACAGTTACCTATAAACTAGAGAACAATAGCTAGAAAATATGTATTCTAGAGAACAAATGACAGGTTACATTTATACTTACAAAGTGCTTTACATATAGCATCTCATTTTATTTTCACAACAATACCATAAGGAAGAGGTATAGTAGTTACTATCAAGATCATGTGTAGAGATGATGAAACAAATTCAGGACAGTGAATTCACCCATGCAATGTTCACAGCCAAGTCCAGCATGCAGTTCTTCCAATTCAATAAAGAGTAAGAAAATGTCTACTTTCTGTAAGGTATTGAGAAAGGGATGAATTTTTTTTCTAATGTGAAATCTAAAACTTTATTTCCATAGAGAGGAAGACCATCTGAAAATCTGGTGTTGCTACTAAGACAGGTGAGTATTGGTAGACCCCAACATAACAATGGAGGAGCACTGGATTTGGAATCATAAAGACCTGAGTTCAAATTTTGCTTTACTAGTTGCAATCCTAAGTCACTTGGTCTCTGTTTTAATTTCCTCTTCTGTCAGTAATAATATCCCTTAAGGATATTATTAATATCTGTCAGAGTTGTTGTTAGGATTAAAGTAAGATAATATGTGTAGTGTTTTGCAAATTTTAAAGTGGTATATAAAAATTTAGTATAGTTCTTCATTACTCTACTACTCCACATAAGGACATAAGCAATTCACTTTTTCTACTAAAAACATACATTGGGACACTGTTGGGGACAAGTCATTGCACTGAATGGGCTACTGGTTGGATACTTTCTATGATGGAATATTTCTCAGGTTTCATTCCAAGCAAGTCAGACAAGAAAGCTCTAAAAGGAAGGTAGGAAGAAATTAGTGATGAGCTATACTACCTATTGCTACTACCGGAAAACAGATTAGTAAAGCAGTCCATGTGGGATAGACATCTACATACATCAAGAACCCAGATCATCCTAGAAGCCTATGTATGTATTAGTACTAACCTAAGTAGCCTTGTTAGGAAAAATCCCATTATACATACAGAAATCCCAATTCTTCCCATCACACATAAAAAGAAAATTACATTTTTATCAACTATATTTCCCTATCTGAAAAGATTTCTGAATTCAATAAAAGTGGCAAATTGTCCCTCTACCATCCCTCTACCACTTTTTACTACATGATCTTCATGAGATGGTCTGACAGAAAAAACATCTCGTGCTAGGGATGAGCCTCTCTGAACTTAACTAGACTACCCCTAAACAGACATAATATGTCTCTAGGGCTATTATTAGAGGTGTTTATAGCTGGATAGGATATGTCAGAATTTGTGCAATAGTGGCAGAGTCCTCAAGGCCCTAGGATCACTTCCACACCATGACAGATGAAGAAATAAATGAATGAAAAAGAATTCCTTAAGCTTTTATGGTATGCAAAACAGTGGGGATTAAACAAACAAAAAAATCAAGATAGTCACTGATATCAAGGAGCTAATACTGTAATTAGGAGAGATAATATATACATAAGTATATTTATGTATTTGCATACATATATTGATATACAGTATATGAACTTGCAGAATTTTTGAATAATTAAAATTTCTGAGCTAAAATTTTTCAATTTTGTTGAAAATGCAAGTAAAATAAAGCTTAACAAAGATAAATGGCTTCCTATTATTATTATTCAATTGCATATTATCCTCAATGGCAAAATTCATTTAAATAACATATCATTAAAACTAAAAAGTTTATCACTTCAAGACAAATTTCAAAAAGAACTAGGGAAAATAAGTCCAATTTATCTGTCATATCTGTATCTGAAAATATTGTGAAATTCCTGACTATTCAAGCATACAATCTCTTTATTTGTCTCCCAATCTATCACTCTAAAAACAAGATAAAGCTCAACAATTTTTATATCATGTTAATTTATTTCATAAATCATTACTAAGGAATTCCAACAAGATTGATATAAGAATTCACATTTAACACAAATTAAAGGAGCAATAAGAAATTACCTCTCAGAACTACCAATGGGGGAACCATTCATGATCAATCAAAAATTAGAATCACAGAAGGAGACGATTTTCATTACATTAAACTAAAAAGGTTTTGCAGCAACAGAACCAATGTAGTTAAAATTAGAAAGAAAAGTTACTTGAAGGAAAAAAAATCTTTGCAGCAAGGTTGCATTTTCAAGATATGTAAGGAAGTGATTCAAATTTATAAGTACAAAAACCATTCCATCAATAGAGAACTGGTCAAAGGATTTGAACAGGGCATTTTCAAAGGAAGAAATCTAAGCTATCAGCAACCATTTGAAATGTTCCCTAATAATTAGAGAAATGAAATCTAAAGTAAATCTGAGGTTCTATCTCATACCCACTTAATTAGAAAAGATGACAAAAGGGACAGCTATAGGCCCTGGAGACAAAAGGACCTGAGTTCAAATCCATCCTCAGACACTTAACTAGCTATTTGACCCTGGCAAGTCACTTAAGCCCAATTGCTTTACATAAAAAAAAGGGAGCAAAAAGGAAAAGATGATAAAAAAAAAAGAAAAAAAAAAAAAAAAGGAAAATGATAAATGTTAGAGGAACTATGGGAAAACAGGCACACTAGTACATTGCTGGTGGAACTGTTCTGGAAAGCAATATGGAACTATATATCCAGAGTCTATATATTATTGACCCAAGGAGTCAACAGTAGTGATATCACTATGTCCCAATCAGAACAAAGAAAGGAAAAGGATTTATATTTACAAAAATATTTGTAGGTGTTCTTTTTCTACTAGCAAAGAACTAGAAATTAAAGAAGTCTCAATCAAATGAGGAATCAAAGAAAAAAATTCTGGTATGTGGATGCAATGGAATATTACTGTACCATAAGAAATGATTACAGAATTAAAAACAATTAATAGTATAACAGTATTGTGAAGGAAAACAATCTTTTTGATCAAGGGAAGCAACCAGTATCCTAGATGAAGCACACCAGTCACCTCCTAACGCGAATGAATAGGCTAATGTGGGATGGCATTTGTTTTATTGTTTATTTAATTTATTACAAGGATTTAGTTTCTCTTTTTCCCAATAGAGAGAGGAGGAGATGAAAGGGATGAGTTAGGGATACCATTCCCTTCCTCCCTATCATATCCATTCTCCACAAAAAAGAGGGGAGAAGGTCAGAAAAAAAGTCACAGACAAGCAGGACAGCTTTAAAAGTTATATGTAGATGTTTATGATATACTTTAAAGAAAAAGAAAGGGACATGCTACATTGTAGAAAATTGCAGTTGTATATAATACTCTTTTATATACAATCCTCACTTCTGTTCAAAATTGTAAAATAGGTGTTCATTTTATTTATTTTTTTAAAATTCAGAAAAGTAAATGCAAAAAAAAATTAAATCTAGCACAACCCATTTTAAAATAGCATTACAAGAAAAATAAACCAGTCATTGTCAGTCTAAATCAAAATTAAGCATTTATTGAGTACCTTACAATATACAAAGTACTAAAGAAACAAAGACCAAAACTGCAAAGTTTCCACCTGTAAGAAGCTTACATTCTAGAAAGGAATTTAGTTTGATTCTAAAAATCTGATAATCAATTTCTGACAATTTTTTTCCATAATGCTGAAAATTAGGTCACAGAATTATAAAATTTATAAACTGGAAAGAATTGTATGGGTCACTTTTTCTACTAAAAACATACACTGGGACACTGTTGGGGACAAGTGATTGCACTGAATGGGCTACTGGTTGGATATTTTTTATGATGAAATATTTCTCAGGTTTTATTCCAAGCAAGTTAGACAAGAAATATGCTCTAAAAGGAAGGTAGGAAGAAATTAGTGATGAGCTATACTACCTATTGCTACTACCAGAAAACAGATTAGTAAAGCAGTATTTGTGGGGTAGACATCTACATACATCACATTATAAGTGACAAAAATGAACAGCATAGGTAAGTGTTCAGCATCACAAATTTGCAAGTAAGAGTCAGGATTCAAACCTCATCTTCTGATATTGAAATCGGTGCTCTTTCCACTATACCATGCATGTGAAATAGTTGGAATCATGGACCAAACTCAATTTTAAAACAAACCATTCTCACTCCTCAAGATGTCTGTTGGAATTTATCTAGAATATGAAATAAAGTTTCATTTTTATTAATAACATCCCAACTCTCAGAGACTCAGACTAGCACAATGGTTACAGGAGGCCAGGATCTGGAATCTGGAAGAAGACTTGGGCAAAATCTCAGCTCCTTGACATACTTATTCTTGCCTTTAGTTACTAAAAGCATCTTTTTGCAATGAGCTCTCAAAATATATTCGGATTTTTTTTTTTAATGAGCCATATAAAGGGGGAGGTATTCCGCATTTGGTACAAACCAAACTGATAATAACCAACAGAATGCTCTGTGGGTGTAAATATTTAATGGTATTACCATCATTCACTCAGTGCTTATATTGTCTGATCAAGCCTCTATTTCTGTCTGTTAGATACTCTGGAGGATAGCATTTTTTCATGTCTGCTGCTCAGTCACATAAAGCCCCTGCTTCTCAAGGGTTCTCCAAAGTTCAATAATTTATTAAACACTGTGTGCTAGGGTCTGTAGCACTCACAGAAATGCATAACCACGGAATATATGCAACTATTAAAGTGTCTCTTCAACAGAATGGATGAATTTAGATAAAATGACAAAATTGTTACACATATGGGCCAGTATCCTCTGAATATGATAGACTACACAGTATTAGAATGATACAGCCTATCAAAATATGAAAAATGGTCCATTTAAAGCTAATTGGCATTAGACAAGTTCACCTTAAAATAAGCTACCATATAAAACAGATTTCTGTGGCCTAGCCCTTTGCAATTTGGCTTGTGGCCTCCTCATTTAAATGCAATGTTTTTCTCCAAAATTATCAAGCATCTCTTAAGTGCCAAATCTGCACCCTTCTCAACCTCTCTGCAATATTAAATACTGTCAGGATCTCTCTTCTCTGAGTTTTCATAACATTACTCTCATGTGGATCTCTATCTGTTAGGCTCCACAGACTTTTTGCCTGAGTCACCATCCATCTCACAATGTCATAAAGTTATCTAAGGGGCATTTTAAATAAGATGAATAGTATGCATCTTAAACTCAACACACACAAAACAGCTCATTATCTTTTAGCCAAAATGTAGTACTCTTACAAACTTCCTTATTTCTGTCACTCACCAACATCCTTTCAGTCACCTGGCTTTGCTTCCTAAGAGTCATTTTCAACTTGTCACTGCCATTTGGTGTTTTAATAAATCAAACACACTTGGATAAAAGAATACCTGAGTTTGAATCCTGTTTCTGACATTTACTAGCTATGTGATACTGGGCAAGTCACATCACCTCATGGACCATTAGCGCACCAATCTCCCAAGGTAGCTGAAACATTCTACTTCAAGTTCTATAAGTACTTTTCCTGACTCCCCCAACTGCCCACCACCCAAATTGTCTTGTATTTGTGTTGTGTATATATTTTGTCTATACTTGTATATATCTTTTTTATCTGAAAAAAAAAACAGTACCTAATGCTGTGCTTGACACACAGCAGGTGCTTAATGAATGCTAACTCACCAACTGACAAGAATCATGAATTATTCCATATTCAGTGTAATGACACTGTAATTCATTCAAACAAAGTAGATTATTCAACTCTGAAAACAGATTTTTCTTTAAAGCAAGAACTTTAGGGAGAATGGAGGAAGAGAGAAGAAAAAGATAGCTACATGATAACTGTATTTAAAAGGAACAGTAAGTAGCACATAACAGTTTTGCAGTTTCATGGGCAATCCTTTTTTTTTTCTATTCTATGTTATAAAAATAATTACTTTATTTTTAAAGTTCAGAATTGTTAGTGCTAAGTTGGTACTTAACAATTCTCAGAATTCACACCTTTAGTTCCGGCCTTTAGGGGGAATTTGCACCTTTGGACTTCTGGGGAGCTCCTGTTTAAGAGGAGCAAGTTCATTGGTTGAAGTATTTCTCCCACAAGCCCTTGAGTTATCCCATGCCCATTCTCTGAGAGGATAAAAGAGGGCAGCATTGGGTCTGGAGTTAGTCGAGTCTGGGCCAGTGTTGGGACAGTGGCCTGGAGGAGGAGTCTGGATTGGGGAAGGACAAGAGCTAGAGGAGATTCAGAGCTCCCAAGAAACCTGCTTACAGAGAAAAGATTTTACAGAAAAGAGATCTCCTCCCAGAGAAGGATTACAATTGAGAGACAACAGGACCTTTACACAGAATAAAATAAGTTAATTTAAAGAAACAAGAATTTAAGATGTTCTATTAAATCCCTACTTAAACATCTTCTGGTCTAGAGTGATATTGGACTTTTAGTGATTTTGACTGTATATTGACAGTAACTTCTAGTGAGTCCTACAAAGCTTTTGCTTGCCCTCTTTTAGCCAAAACGTAGTACTTTTACAAACTTCCTTATTTCTGTCAGATACCAGCATCCTTTCAGTCATCTGGCTTTGTTCCCTAAGAGTTATTATCAACTTGTCACTGACAATTGGTAGTTTAGTAAATTAGACATACTTGGATAAAAGAACATCTAAGTTTGAATCCTGCTTCTGATACTTAATAGCTATGTGATGCTGAGTAGGGGTCAGGCTAGCAAGAGCCAGAGAGATTTACCATCAGAAGTTTGGCTACCAGGTGTCTTTTGAGGGAATTTTTTGTTTGTTTAGATTTTTTTCTAGGCACATCCATACTATCCACCAAGAAGAGATTATAATCTCTGTTAATTGATTAAATCACGCATTTTTGATGCATAGAAGTATGAATCTATCATATTTTCAGATTACAATTATTTTACCTCAATGTTTTTGAGATTTAAACAATCATTCTTATTTATTTATTTTTATTATAGCTTTTTATTTACAAGAAATATGCATGGGTAATTTTTCAGCATTGACAATTACCAAGCCTTTTGTTCCAATTTTTCCCCTCCTTCCCCCCACTCCCTCCCCCACATGGCAGGTAGACCAATACATGTTAAATATGTTAAAGTATAAATTAAATACAGCATATGTACACATGTCCAAACAGTTATTTTGCTGTACAAAAAGAATCGGACTTTGAAATAGTATACAATTAGCCTGTGAAGGAAATCAAAAATGCAGGCAGACAAAAATAGAGGGATTGAGAATTCTATGTAGTGGTTCATAGTCATCTCCCAGAGTTCTTTCGCTGGGTTTAACTGGTTCAGTTCATCACTGCTCTATTGGAAATGATTTGGTTCATCTCCTTATTAAAGAGGGCCATGTCCATCAGAACTGATCCTCATATAGTATTGTTGTTGAAGTATATAATGATTTTCTGGTCCTGCTCATTTCACTTAGCATCAGTTCATGTAAGTCTTAAACAATCATTCTTATAGAGCTAGCTTAAGAAAACATGTTCAGGGTTCATCCAAATGTAAATTCCACAAAATGTACAAAATGTAAAATTTACAAAAACCAATTGCACATGTGCATCTCTATATGGAATCAATTACAAAATACTGAAGTCTTACTTGGTTACTTGAACTAATATATACACAAGAGGAATATAAGAGAAACCTTAAAAAGAGGTATTGTCAGTAGTACAGTAGAAAGAATACCACTGGATTTATGGTCAAAAAATCTGTATTCAAGTCAGTACTCTCCTGTGAACTATTTCTGAGGCTTTGGGCATGCTGGTTAATCTCTTTGAAATATAGACAATAAGGAACTTGTCTTAGATCAAAGGTCCATGAGCCTTTTTTTTTTTTCAAATTTATAACACAATTTTAATTTCATTGGTTTCCTTTGCAATCGTATATGATTCATTTCCTGCATATAGAAACACCATTCTAAGAAAAGGTGCATAGGCTTCATCAGACTGCCAAAGAAGACCAGGACAAAACAAAAAAGGTTAGCCCTTGGTCTAGGTCAAAACTTCTGAAACTGTAGGATGCAATCCCATAATAAATGTGGGGTTCACAAAAAATCAAGGCATCAAATATTCCTCCAAGATTTAATTCTTTATGCTAAAGATAAAAAAATTTAAGCTACTTATGAAAAAGTATCTTAAAATTAGTTTTCTGCACATTTTGAGTTTTATTTTCCTAATGACATACTATGAAATCTATGATATTGAAAATAAAATCTATATTTCCCCAAATTATACTCAAGGTCACAATAAACCTTTTGAAATCACAAAATTAAAGCAACCTAAGAATATTTCCAGATAAAATAATATTTAATCACAAAGAAATGAATTCAAAGTGGCTAAGGTTATTTTATTTGTAAAGTTATTTGTGCTAAACATGCACAATATCAAGTATAAAGAAGCAATCAATAATGTTAACACAAATTTTGTTAAGTAAATCCTCAGCTCCCAGATTTAAAAAGTCAATGGCAGGAACTATTTTAATATCAAGATTTTGCAGCAATGAAGTATACTTATAAATAAATAGGAAAAGAAAGAAGCACTGCTATCATGTCTTTTATATCTGAAGCCTAATTGGGAAAGGTTGGATGGGGGTGCCCCTCATAACACACAGAAAGGAGCCCTTTCCCCTAGGAAAATGACAATTTAAATGGCTTGTTATGTGTAAAGGTAGGTAGAAAGGGAACCCAATTCAGAACTCAGGAGGTCACCCTACTTCAAAAGGAAGGGTGAATTCATCATTTGTCTGTGTCCTGAGGGGTGAAAAAAAGAAGCACTCTGCCCTTCTTATACTGGGTTTTTGTGTCCAAGAAAGATCCCAAGTTTTTCTATGTGCAAGTGCCCTTAGGAAGCAGAGAGAACAGGGAGACATGGTTTTGTTTGTCCTTTGATTAAAGGAAACTACTAGACAAGACCTGACAGCAATCATAGCCCTTCATAAGCAGTGAGATGAGAGTTCTTCAAATGTGGGTTTAGAGAAGAGCATGAAATGTATGGGACTTCCTGCTATCTAGGGGAGGGGGGTGGAGGGAAGAAGGGGAAAATTCGGAACAGAAGGGAGTACAAGGGATAATGTTGTAAAAAATTACCCATGCATATGTACTATCAAAAAATATAATTATAAAATTAATTTTAAAATTTTTTTAAAAAGAAAAGAGTATGAGAGTCTTTTGTGTCAAACATTGTGCCAAATGAGAAACTTCAGGATGGAAGTAGCATAGTCCCTGAAGTAAATTTCCAGTATTAGTTTATATGTATGTGCAAATGTTCTTTTAAAAATTAAATGATTATATATTTTAAATGTCCACTGACAATTTTAACAAGTTAAGAAAATGGACTTTACTCTGCTTTAGTTTTAAAAGTCATTAATGTGACTTTTGCCTATGTACCGTCTAGCCAAAAACAACAAAACTTGTTTTCAGATTAACAGCCCTGTCATTTATCCTTTAAAAGTTTATTTCCTTTGGTCCCAATTTTATTGTAGTTAAACAGCAACTAGTGTGTAATGAAAAGCATTCAAAGTCTTTGGGTACACAGAGAGCACATTGTTATGTTTTCCAGCTGAGTGGACTTTTACTCATTGAGCACAAGAGAGAAACCTGCCATTCTCTGATTTAGATGAAAAGAAATGTAAGAGTACAAAAATCTCAGTGAAAAGCTCTGTATCTTACTTAACTTTACTAATGCTAATGAAGGCTGTGAAGTAAACAGGCATCTTATTCCCCTCCCCCCAATACCATCACTCAATTTAAAGAAGTTATGAAAAATAATCATCAAATTTACAATATTGTAGTTGACAAGTTAACAATGATCTGCAACCCACAGTATTACCCAAAAATCTGTCCCACATAATCACTTTGGTCAACTAGCCAGTGACCCAAATAAAATGGAAAGAATGATATGAGCAAGTGGATAGAACGTGTGGAAGGTTTAAAGGCTCTTAAAACTATTACCTGGAAAAGGGAGCCAATACCACCACAGAAAGTAAAACAAACTCAATCATAAATTAATTTCCAGAAGAAACCTACTTACACTTAATGAATGAAGAATTTTAAATGCTTACTATATGACAAATACTGTACTAAATGCTGGGGATACAAATAGAAAAGACAGTAAAAGCTCAAATTTTAATGAAGGAGATAACATAAATGGAAAATTTTACTGACAAGTTGGCTTGAAAGGTACAGTAGGGAAGCAGATGCCTATTGTTTCATGTCATTTCCACTACTAGAATCATATCAGTTTCTGGTGTTGAACCATTATATGTCAGTGCTAAGAACTCTGGTAATAACTTTTTTTTCTAAGTCACCTTCAAAATAGACTAGCTGTACTTGGCTGGACACCCTTTTCTTATATGCTACTACCCCTCAAACACATCCCAAGGCTACTCACTTCATAATTGCATAAACCATGTTATTTCTCACTAGCATATTTTGGTATCTTGTTACCATGGCTCCTATTCATAAATACATATGAACACACACACATATAAAGCATTGTTTGGGTCATATCAACTGCCGAAGTCTCTCAGACCTAAAGCCCAATCATACCTCCCCATCATTAAGGAAGACCTTTCACCTCCTAGAGGGCAACATCACATAAATGACATTCTGCTATTGCCCAAAGGTGATAAGATGAGAGCAGAATAAATAAAGAATAATGTAGAAGCCAGTGGGTCAGGCTTTCATTATAGGCCTTTCAGGAGCTATTAATCTTGGTCATAGTCAGTGAGCTAAAAATAATCACTTCTTGTAACAACTCACATTGCACACACAAGTACCAATGGGAACAAATCAGCACTGTTACCCAGGAAAATAACTGGTTTATCTCCCTAAAGTCACTTTTTATTGGTACCATTCAGCTCTCTTCAAAGTGCATTCTCTCTGATCCCTGTTGCTACTGCTCCAATTCTTACTTCAAAGTTAGGGAGATACACACACAGCTATATTAACAAATTGTCAGCAAGTTGTTGAAAAAATGGCCAAAAATCTCTTCAACAGAGCGGTAATTCAGGCCAGTTCCAATGGTCTTGTGATGAACAGAGCCATCTGTACCCAAAGTGAGGTCTATGGGGACTGATTGTGGATCATAACATAGTAGTTATACTTCTTTATAGTTGTTTCCTTGCATTTTTGTTTTCTTTCTCATTTTCTCTTTTTTGATCTGATTTTTCTTGTGCAGCATGATAATTGTGGAAATATGTATAGAAGAATTGCACATGTTTAACATATATTAGATTACTTGTGAACAAGGGGAAGAGGTAAAGGGAAGGTAAGGGGAAAAAATTGAAACACAAGGTTTTACAAGGGTGAATGATGGAAATTATCTATGTTTTGAAAATAAAAAGTTTTAATAAAAAATAAGAGAAAAAAAAAAGAAAAAATGGCCCCAAAGAATAAAGATGAGCAGAAATGTTTTGTGGTAAGGAATGATGTCTTCCTATCTGATGATGATGATGAGCAACAAGAGAAGGAAGAGGAGGAGGATAGAATTTGGAATTAGAAAAGAACTGGGTTTGAATCCTGCCTCTGATACTTAAAAGCTATATCACTAAGCAAGTCACTTCACTTCTCAGAGAGTCCGTTTCTTTATTTGTAAAATGAAAGGGTTAGACCCAATGCCTTTAAAAGTACTTTCAGTTATAAATATGAGACCTTGAGATTTTATACTTTCAACATTTCAAAGCTCTTTCACAGTCATCCTCAAGATCTTGGGTCTTGCAGGTGGCCTATCTGTGATGCTTTTTTAGAGTGCCTGTGAGCAGGTAAGGTCTATCTTAAAACCCCCTTTCAATAATAAACAAAATACATATTCCAAACAATGTGTTTCACTTTTAAAAATCTAAGAGGCAAGCATCAAAACTCATCAAATGAATAAACTAGAGTATGACTGACAAAAGGGATTTAAAAGGATTCAAGAGGAATCCTCTAAGCATGAAATTATCCTACTACATTATTTTAAAAATTCAATTTGCAAACAATTTTTCATAAATATGTGTACTGCACACAAAACAAAGTGTTCCCAATATATGAACCAAGTTAATTGGCTGAAAGCAGACCCAAGCTGAGAATGGGACAATTACAAAAGGGAGGACAATAGCATATGCTTAGTAGCTTTTGAATGAAAAAAAATGTCCCTAAAAGGAGTCAGATTTCCTGAAATAGAAAAAATAATGCATAAAATTAGCTTCAAATGAGAGTGGGCAGCTTATTGATAGGAAAACTGGAATAGTGGAGACATTTTACATTTTCCAGTTTGGGAAAACAATTGGTCAAGGTCTTTCCTAAAAAAACACTTTTAAAGAACCACAGTAGGCACGGCCTTAAGGGCTTGAAAACAAGGGCTGCCTTTTACCCCAAAGGCGGCAATCACCTTGTGTGTGGGCATACAGCAGGATTTATAGTAATTAGGAAAGACCCAAACTGAAAATGGCACCAAACACTAAAAAAGTAAGAGCTACAGCCAGATTATGGATTCTCCTGGGAGCAGAAAAATCCCTGCAAGCATTTTGTAAGTTGTGTGAAGCTAGTGACATGTGAAGGGAGCAACAGAGATCTAACACTTGGGAGAGAATATTCAAATCAGCAAAAATTGTGTAAGTTTCTAGAGCAGGAGCAATAAATCTCATTATATAGTCATACTTTGCCCAACCTCATCAGAACAGATTATTTTGATCAGGGATCAAATTCAGGCCCTGGTTAAAACACATTGACCACCCATCAAACCTTCCAAGTAGTATTTTGTAATACACAGATCATGCCTAGGTGAGCTTTACTTGAATACATCTTGAAAACTTAAAGAGTACAGATTTATTATAATCATAAACTTCACTTAGCATTTCATAGGAAATAATTTAATTAAGTTAATTAAATTTTATTGTTAATCAAAATAATTGTGGACAGCTTGATCCTGTCCTGGCAAGACAAATTCTTGCCCTATTGACAGTTTGTTGTCACCAAGCTGGATTGTGAAATAGTGCTAGAATTACTCTGGAACCATGTAATTGTTGTATATCAAGACTAGCTTTGTATTTTATTTTAAGATGAATCTTTAAAGTAGCACAAACTACTAGATCTATATGCCAAATAGATCATAAAAGAAAGGAAAGGACCCACACATGCAAAAATGTTTGTAGCAGCTCTTTTTGTTGTGGTAAAGAACTCTAATTTAAGTGGATGCCCATCAGTTGGGGAGTAGCTGAATAAATTATAGTATATGAATGTTGTGGAATATTATTGTTCTATAAGAAATGATCAGCAGGATGATTTCAGAAAGGCCTGGAGAGACTTACATGAACTGATGCTAAGTGAAGTTAATAGGACGGAGAAAACACTGTACATAGCAATAAGATTATTATGGGATGATCAATTTTGATGGATTTGGCTCTTTTCAACAATGCAGTGATTCAAGGCAATTCCAATAGATTTGGGATGGAAAATGCCATCTACATCCAAAGAGAACTATGGAGACCAAATACAGACTGAAGCATTACACTTTCCCTTTTTTTGTTGCTATTTGTTTGCTTAATTATTTTCCTTTCTTGTGTTTTTCCCCCTTTGATGTATTTTTCTTGCTCAACATGACAAATGTGGAAATACATTTCAAAAAACATATTTAATCTATGTCAGATTGCTTGCTGTCTTGGGGAAGGTGGAAGTGAGGGAGAAAAATTTGGAATAAAAAATTTTATAAAAATGAATGTTGAGAACTATCTTCACTTATATTTGGAAAAATAAAATACTATTAAGAAAAATAAATAAATTAGCACATAAATCCATATAGGCTAGGAGGATAGAGAATGGGAGGAACAGATACAAATCAGGGTGATTTTTAAAAATCACATTTGAATTCAACATATCCATTTTGAGATCTAAAAGTTCCAGCTGGAGGTAAAAAAAAAAAAGAAAAAGAAAAAGAAAAAAAAAAAAAAAGAAAGAAAGAAAGAAAGAAATAACCAAAATTTAAATCTTGGATTTTACATGAATAAGGCTATACTGAATAAATGGCCATACAAGGAGATAAGCAATTCAATTTCTAAACACTGGAAGACAGTCTGTTGCTAGTATAAATCAAATAATTTATTTAAAGGAGTTAGGCTGGTCTTGTAATTTAACCTTTTAAAAATACAAAGCCCCCCAAATATAGAATATATATATATATATATATATATATATTGACAGAGAGGAGGAAATGTGACTCATTTGAAACTCCTTTCTCTGCTCTTTCTTAAGTTCATTGACACATGATGGAGGGTGGGGAGGAGGTAGTTAAAGCTTCTTGAATATTTCTTCAATATTACAAAGATGCCAATAAAGCACATAGACTACTCAACAGCTACCCCTCATTTTGGCAAGTGACCAGTCTATATTACCTTTCATTCAAAGATTTCTTTGATGATATCCTTACTCTAATTCTTCATAATTCCTTAGTTACATATTGCAGCCTGCTCACATTTACTGCTCTCTGAATGGTACCCAGTTTTAATTCTTTAGACTACAGCATTCCATCACACCCAGGCATAGTCATTAGACTACTAGCATTAAACAAATAATGGCGTATTTGTGGGAGAAATTTGTGTTAACAAAAGAAAAAAATTCAGATATAGAGTGGTTCTAGGTCAAGCTGTCATTTTATTGCTGTTATTTAATATCTGGTAGACTACTCTGTAGATGGATTTTAAAAACTGGGTTTTTTGTTTGTTCTTTCTAACTGGATAAAGAATTTTAGGGATTGTTCAAGAGGCAGAGAGGATACAGAAATGATCCTTTTTACAAATGATTTCAAATTCTTCTGCTCTCTATATTCTGTGAGCTTGTCTTTTCACATAATTTGGAGATTATCATTTTGTGGTATGATAATGTCTACTATAAACATTGTTCTGAAAATTTTATAGGTCAATGTCTGGGTAATTGTGAAAAACAATTTTGTTTCTGGTGATGACTGCATTCCAGTATAATTTGTTTCATCATTATTATTATCATCATCATCATAACCATCTACACCAAGGAAAAATAAATAGGCCTTCATGAATATGTAATAATATGTACAGACAGTAAATCTCTATGTATCAAAATAAAATTATTTTACATAAGCAGCATTGCAATCTGGAAAACTATAGGAAAGGTAAAGGGCTTACTAAAACTATGAAAATTTTAGATTTTTCCTTAAAGAATTTAGATTCTTCACAAGATAAATATACATTGAATTGTCTACCAACTAACTCACACACACATATGTATGTGTATGTATGTGTAAATATATATGTATGTGTGTGTGTATACACAGACACAGACACAAACACACGTATATATACACATATGTGAATTATAGCAAGGGAACAATAATTTCTAATATGCAATCAATCTACATGATGAAAATATTAACTAGTCTTTTTTACATGGACCTCCAGCACCCTCTCTTTCATTCCCTCATGCTTGTGAATCAGGTATTAGGCATTACAAATAAGATGAAGAACATTGATCAGTTCACAATTTTAGAGAACAGGGCTTCCTTCCTTGCTCTGATATTTTGGAAGGGAATACCTAGGACAGATAAAAAGGCATCTTTCCAAATGATATCAGGAGAAGTTGGGAGGACTACAACCCTAAAGTACTTAACCAAGTTGAGGTTTGGCTCATAATGCCCCAAGGACATTGACAAATAGCAGATCTCAGAGTCTAAGAAGTCAGTTCTTAGAGATGCTGTATAAAAGCCAAAGGGAATTATTTATTAGTGAATGAGAATAGCACAGTAAACCACCAGCAGATTGTGTTTGGTTATACTTAATTATTCATTAGCATTTGTGAGA
This sequence comes from Sminthopsis crassicaudata, assembly GCF_048593235.1. Lineage (NCBI taxonomy): Eukaryota > Metazoa > Chordata > Mammalia > Dasyuromorphia > Dasyuridae > Sminthopsis > Sminthopsis crassicaudata. Next base: position 489,175,639 of record NC_133618.1, on the reverse strand, counting down.
AAGGCACACTCCAAGGGTGTAAAACCAATGCAGATTGGTTGGTATTTGCTTCCCTTCCCTGTCCCCCTAAAGTTTCCTTCAAGCTATAATACTTAATATTAAAACTATTTTTCCTAATAGAAGCCTGGGCAAAAAAAAAAAAAAAAAAAAAAGGAAAGCAGGGAAATAGAAGTCATCATACTTAAATCGCATTACTAAATAACAGCAGAAGGAACAAATACATTAGCTTACCTGACCATACCTCACTTTTAGGCACTATATGGTCAGTGACAGCAGGAGTTACAGGATGAGATTTACGAGTAGGGACAAACTCCTTACATTCCCATAACAAAGCAGATGCAAATTTAATTGCAGCACATTAAACCTTCCAAACTAGTCTAGGAGTCCTAGGAAGGCAACTGTAAACAAGCACCACTAGGCAACCAGGTGTCAGAGATTCATTTGATCTACCACAAAATGTGTCACAAATCACTGGCAGAAAGTGGGTCGACATGGAGAACAAAGAAAAGAACTGTCAGCAAGGTAGGCAGATCATGTGAGCAGGCCTGTTAGTGCACTGGGTCTCTCCTGCTCCTGTCTCAGGCTACCCACATAAAGTGCTCCTTGTCTGACAAGGTACTCTCATCTCACATTTGTTATACATTTTCCTGTGGTCGGCAAAAATCACTGACACAACTGGGAAGTCAACTGGAGGATACACTAAGCTCATTTAAATTATTCTACTACTAAAGAAAATCCACCATGCGCTGATTGGTTTATAAGCCAATTAAGGAAATCTTAAAATTAATGCAGGATCAAAACTCGGAGAAAAGAGCTCAGCACTTATCTCTCAGCAGTCTCAGAAGAGACTAAACATGCCTGCCTCCCCATCTTCCATATTGTGGCTAATTGAATAAGGTACTGTACTCCATTTTACCAAACTCCAGTTTGTCACTGAACTGTCAAGTGTTACATTAGGTACTATAATAAAGAATGCTGCTTTTTGTTGGCAACTGAAAGAAAGTGATCCATCCCTCTGCGCACACACTTTGTAATTTTGCAAAGCACCTGGCAAAATGGAAGTATCAATCTAAGATAGATTTGGAGAAGACAACAGCATACAATATACTTCTGTACGTCTCCATACTTGTGAAGACCCTTTAAAGAGCATTTCTCAAAGGAACCTCATTAAATACTGTCCATTCTTCACCCTAAACAACCCTAATGACCTTTTCTATTTTTTTTTCTAAAAGAAGAAAAAGCAGGAAGCAACAAAATTCCTTAAGCTATAATCTATTTTTGCCTACCTTTTGTCAAAATAGAATTTTTCTAATTCTAATGTGATTTGCACATTGTCATACAGATGATTTCTATACTGTTTGGTTGAGTTCATGTGTGTGTTAAGTTTAGAGGGCCATTTAATTGTACTCTTGAAGCAGCCATTTTATAGACACTATTTAGAGATTAATCATTTTCAGTTACATTAAACAAATCCAATGTCTGTACCCTATTATCAGTATTCCTATTGTTCACTGAATTTATCTCTTAAGTTTTTAACTTATCAAATATTCTAAGAACATTCTTCTCCATTTCTGATGAGGTCCTGGATAGTGTTTTGGACAGAAGGACTAAAGAATTGATCCCTGAGACAAACAGGGAGAAGAAAGCTCTAATAGAGATCAGTTCAGCTTCGTGGTTTCAACCTATGGGGAGGTCGTCCAGTCTCAAATCCAAGTTGTGTCAAATCCCTTAGACCCACTATCTCTGGAAATCTTGAGCAGTCTCTTCTTTCAATGTACTGTCAGAAATCTCAGCTATGTCGCTGAGGTTAAATTTTCCCTATAAAATCTAATTATGGGCCATCCCATGGTTGCTGCCTTCCTTTGAGTCAGTCCACCAACACACTCTTGACTCATGGGTCTTCCCCTTTATCCCCCCCCCCCCGTGCCATATGGTATCTCTCCTAACCCCACTCAACACTGCATCGCCTCCCTACAGCTGGTTCTTTTTTAAAAAAAAATTTTAAATTATCACAAAACAAAAATTTATAAGAAGTTTCCATCTTTTACAGAAATAAAAAGAAAAAATAGAGGGCAATGTTATAAAATAGACAAACACTTCTTGTTACTTCCTAAAGACTTTGGCTCATTTTGCAAATAAGTATAACCATATAAAAATAACAGCTGATTAACTCTTTTAGGGTGCTATGTCCCTTCCAGGACTTAGCCTGCCAGCTAAAGGCAGATCCCAACCTCATAAGGTGCTCCTTTTCTACTAGGTAATTTTGAGCTCCACTGAGGAACTTGTCTTTCATATGCTATCCCATTCTATTTTATATTTATCATTCCTGGTATCTATTGTATCCCTTCATTTTGTCTGTAACTTATTCCCTAAATAAATCTATCTTTTGCCAGAAAGAATGGTCATTACGAATTCTTCCCATGACCCAACACAACTTTTGATGTCTACCATTACATGGTGTCTACATTAACTACATCATGTTGGTATTCAAACCATATCATTTTGATGAGAAAATGTTAAAACTTCCCAAACTGCCTAATGTGATGGGTCCCATATTTTATTAAAATCATATGGGCTTTTGTTGGGATACTGTCCAAATCTGTAATGGCCCATTTTGCATTTACAAATATTTGTGTTATGACTGACACTAGGTGCTAATAAGTGCTTTAAATAGGAACTTCCCTTTAAGTTTTGATTACCTACATATGTTAACCTATGTTGGATTGTTTGTGGACGGGGAGGGAGAGGAGAAAAATTTGGAACACAAGTTTTGGAGGGGTGAGAAGGTTGAAAACTATTTATTTTTGCATGTATATGGAAAAATAAAATACTGTTTAAAAAAAAAAGTTTTGATTACAGAATACCAATAAGCCTCTTGACATAAACAGCCTCAAATATTTCCTTGTTAATTCTATGCTTCTTGAGTCTTGCCTGGGGGAAGATCAAGTTATCCTAAGTAGCATCTTTGTTCATCTGTTTAATTTGACTTCCAAATTCAAGCACAAAGCCTTGAATTTCTATCTTTTTTTGGTACACATTAAGAATTTTATACTTATCAAGTCCAAATGGAGAAAGACTACAGAAGTTGGAGAAGACGTTTAATGTTTCTTTAGTAGACCTACACAACTTGATGCCATCCACTTACATCAAGTGATTAATTAGATGTTTTGGTATAATTCCCTTTTTAAATGGAAGTCATACTAAGTTCTATTAAAAGTCATTCTACTCATCTTGTTTGATAAGAGATCAGATACAAATGATTCTAGGACAAAAAAAAATCCAAATGTCATTGTTTTGTAATTAATATTCTTTGAACTACATTGCACAGGAAAGTAAAATAATTTTTTGTACCTGAATAAAAAATTAAGACAAACATATTTTCTGTAGGATCACTGAAAACACCCTCTTACAAGTCTGGTAAAAGATAGGATGAATAAATAATTAATACGGGTTTCATTCTGTTCCCATATGATTTTGATTTCTTCTGCTAGCTTTCTATGATTGAATGCTTTTTGTTCCACACATATGGATGATTGTATTTGTAAGAAAATATACATTGGAAATATTGCTTTTTAGATTTTTTTAATGTTACATTTCAGTGACTGTGGGCAAAACAATTTAATCAAACAGAATGCTCCAGTTCCAAGCACAGTTTGCTGGTTTGAATTCTCAAAGATATTTTCAGGTCTGTATTTTTAATGACAGGATTTACCATTTATCAGTTTGTGAAAGATGATACATGATACATAATTTTGGGTACCAGAATCATATTTTCTTAAGTTTTCACTAGGTGCTAAATAATTGATAACTTTGCATAGCTTCTACTATTTCTTGTACAATCTTTACTGATTTCTTATGTTCAAGTTGAGATCACACCACACATATATAATCAAGCACCTTCTGATTCTGTGGTAGTATCTTAATCCTTTCCTAGGTAAAATCCAGAGGTAAATCACATCCATGCAATAAATCTAGTATCTAATAGCATCATTTTTTATTACTGCTCAGTGAGGTGATGTCTGCTTATTCCAAAAGTATTTCTGTAATTTTTGGCTTATTGATATGCTCTAAAAATTCTTCTTTTTAATGAAAAAGTGGTTATCACTCTACTGATTTCTAGAAGTGGTAGGTCCTGTGTATTATTAACATTGTGTGAGTTCTCGTTAAGGTATTTTCAAATCCATAGTCCATTGTACATCTTCAAAAGAATGCATTTAAGACAGGAAATACATAAATTTTGTTTTAAGTGTATTCTGCCCATTAAGTCTTTATTTCAAAAGACTAAAATCTTAAACTATTCAACCACAGTTTATACCTCTATGTTCAATGTGGCTTGCCTAAAAGACACCAATGTATTTGTAAATATCAACTCTGCCCATTGGTACAAATTGATCTATTAGAGATATGAACATTCTATGTCTAGCTTTCCTTGGCATACATTAAGGAATTTATGTTTATCACATCCAAATGACATTGATACCATTAGAAAAATATTCCATGTAATAGAGTAACTTTTAATATGAAGCCAATATAGATAGAATTAATGTGCACTGAATGATTAATAATATCACATTTTATAAAAGTTTTTCATGACATTATCATATTGGTAGCATGATGGTGGACATCAAATACTCCATATGTGGGTATATTATATTGAGAGCTTCTAAAGAAGCTCTACTTCTAAAGAAGTAGAATGGAGACTAGGAAATGGACATTGATTTCATCATATGGGAAACTCCCTTAGTACCTAGGAAAATTGGTATCTTTTCTGCACTTTATAATCTTAGATAGCCATTGAAAGGTCAATTGATTTGTAAAAGGCCAAAGTATGTGTCAAGGATAGGACTTGAACTCAAGTCTCAGTATACTTGGGTATATTTATTTATATTTTCAGAATATGAATAAGTCAGGGCAGCTAGGTGGCGCAGTGGATAGAGCACCAGCCTTGAATTCAAAGGATCCAAGTTCAAATCTGTCTCAGACACTTAACACTGCCTAGCTGTGTGACCCTGGGCAAGTCACTTAACCCCAGCCTCAGGGGAAAAAAAAAAGAATATGAATAAGTCATGGGTAAGAGCTGAATCAAAGCTTTGTCAGAATCAACAAAGGTGTTGGTTTTAGTGTTTTCAGGAAACTTGTCCAACCATTACTGTCTATAAGTTGCTCATTACAAACCTACAGCTTTCAGAAATATTCAATTTGCTCCTTAGCCAGTAATGTAAGCTGTAAATGTTTTATATGAAGTGTATAAACATAATTCTTGTTATTTTTCTTAATGTTAAAACATATCATATTTGTCTGTAATGCATGTCACACATACCCCTCCGGAAAAATCTCAGCTTCTTGATATCAGCAACTGTTTATTTTTATTTCATATCCCTTCCACTTCATATTGGCTTGAATATAATTCTATGGATGGGCCAAAATAATTCTTCAAACTAAAGAGCTATCTTACTATCTCAAAATAGGCATATTTTTCTACGCATGAAGAAATTTATTCTCTCCAAAGATTATTAACAAATATAAATATTTGTTAAAGCCATGACATTTTAAAAGCAGGGGAAAATCATACAGAAAAGTAGCTTCCTTCAAGCATGCATATACAAAAAAATGCACTTTTATACAGGTAATATTATTTATATGGTTGATTAATGCCTGTGTTTTTCTGTCACATAGGAAATTATCTTTATCATTTTCAGAAAATGCTATGTTTGCTTTTAATAATAATAATAATAATAGAATTTATATACAGCTTTGAGGCTTACAAAGTGCTTTCCTCACAAGATAAGGCAAGGGCTAAAAGTATGATCATTCCCATTTTTGTAGAAGATGAAATGAAGGCTCTGGAAGGAAACTGGTACAGTGAAATGTTGACTCTGGAGATAGAAAGACTTGGCTTCAAATCTGTATATGACACCTACTAGACAGCGGACTGTGGGCAGGTCACTTAAAATTACTTATCTTTAAAATGGGGGGATATCTAAAATAACTTGCTAATTATAAAGACCAAATAAGATAATTAAGTGTTTTGAAAATCATTTGATAAAAAAGGCTGATTATTATCATCAAGGTATTTGCTTATGGTCCTAGAGAAGTGGGTCTCACAAACAGTATCCAAATTCAGATCTTTTCACTTCAATTCTAGGACTCTTTTCACACCTGAATACTTGACTACACTATGGCAATTAAATTTATTGAAAAATGTTAATTAGCAATTTTTCCTCAAAATCAACTTAAAATTCATCAACGCCATTAATAGATGACATTTATGTCACTGCCTACCTCCAAGAACTGTAGCACAGACCACTGTCAAATAGTTTCACATGCAATATTCAATTGTAACATAATGTCCTAAAATCATTCTACCTGTCAGCATCTCAAAACAACAGAAGAGAGAAATGCTTTAAAGTTTCATGATGTTTCTTATTAACATCTACAGAAACTGTATTACAAAAGTTAGAGATGACACTGATAAATGTTCATGTCAAAATGGCAGGGGAGTTTTGTAAAAACTTTATTTTCAGAACAACATACCTAAATTTTGCATGCAATTGTCAAGGCACACACATGTTTTAAACTCACGTATTTTACTTTCTTTGAGAAGCATTAGGATATAATTAATGAGGAGCTGGCTTTGAGACCAAGAAGACGGGTTCAAGTCCTACCTTTGACATATATTTTGGCTCTGTACAATTCAATTCAATTTCAGTGGCTTTCCAAGATTATAAATTGAAGAAGAGATACCAATCTGCATAGGTATAGAGGAAGTTTCCTATACAATGAAAATATATATCTATTCCTTAGTTTCCATTGTACTTCTTTAGAAGCTTATAATATTTCAGTAGGACTTCTGGCCTTGGGATTTATTTTCCAAAGATAAAGCTATAAGTAATCAATAGTCAATCAATCAATAATCTTTCTACCAAAGAGGAGGTGTGAAAGTATCTATCCTTCCTGCTCTTTGAGTTTCCTAATGAACTTTCTACCCCAAATGGAAAAAATATGTGTCTAAAATATATTTCAATACTATTTTAAAGTATGACAGATTATAATTAACCTAAAGCAAGCTGGACAGAACTGAACCTATCCTTGGCAGATAAGTCCCTCTAAGGTCCCATCTATCACTAAATTCTATAATCGGAGGAGGATACTAGAACTATTAGTAAATTCATGAATATTATGAAAGTTAACTTTTTTATTATTCCCTTGAAAAATATATCTAAATGTCAGGTATGATAAATAAAAATATTGAATTATAAGAGGAATGCAGTGATCAGTTCTAATATATTTGTGAGATTCAAACCAATAAGTGTTCACTGAATGTCACTGACAATAAGAAGAAATTTTTGCTTCAGATTAGCAAAGCCAAGAAGGCGAAGAAAAAGCAGCCACTTGCCTGAGTTCTCCCCAAAAATCTCTCCAAATATTTTTAAATAATACCATAAAACATTTCCTAAAGGGACAGAGCCCACAAAAGGATAGGGTGAAATTATTTTCTGGCCAAAAGACAACTTAGAAGGTCAGCAGGAAAGGTCTGTCACCCTTGAGTGAGAGTCCAGTGAGAGAGCCAGCACAGACCCAGCTCCAACAAACCAGGAACAGGCCTTGGAGGCCACTGAATCAGCAGAACAACAAGTGCTTGCAGTGCTCTCAGGCCACAGATCAGAAGATTACAGGGGTATCTTTGCTGGCACTGGAGACAGGACCCTATTGCTTTGCCCATAGAAGGATCTGGGTCACAGGCCTGGATGGCAGTCACAGACTGAGAACTAACACTAACACACTGGAGCTTGCACCCACAGTGAAGCAGGGACGCCTCCTCATACTTCCAGGGTAGACAGGAATATTGTGACCACTCATAGACCAGAGTATAGACCAGAAGAATAGTAAACACATCTCTCCATAGCTCATACCACTGTGGAAATTGAAATTTTACAAGTCCCTAGAAGTACTTCTGAAAACAGCTGCACAAAATCCCTGAAATTTGGGACAGTATGCTCTTCATCCTGAAAGCAGAGGCACACTTTAACAAAGAGTTAAAAGTCAAGAAGTAGATTTGAAAAATGAGCAAACAACAGAAAAGATTCTGACCACAGAAACTTAGTGTGTGACATGGAAGCTCAAAACATCCATTCAGGGGAAGATTCTGGGAAGATGGGGGAGTAGGCTGGTAAATTTTAAGCTCTCCAGATTTCCAGAAGAATTTTGCATCTCAAAACAGAGACAGGTGAAAAATCAAAAAGACTTGGGGTAGCATAGGGGCCTTCCAGGTACAACCCAAGAATGACCAAAGAAAGACCTTAGGCTAGGGATTAACAATTGTGCAGTGCAAATACCTCTGGGTTAGCTTAGCAGAAACATTAAGTGGGGAGCCCTGGGGCTATCTGGGCACGGCTAGAGCCTGCCCAGGAATCACAGAGACTTTCACATCTGTGACAGCTTGAGGAGTGAGGATGTGAGTCCAGAAACTCTGGTTGTTTGGGAAGGCCAGGCACAGCTGAGCAGAGACCCAGCCCTGGGCAAGAAGGATTCAACACCAGGTGAGAGCAGCAGTGGGACAGGGGTGCTCTTGTCTGGGAGCACTTGCAAGAGTGGGGAACTTTTAGTTTGGGGTTGCTGAACAGAGGAGAGAGGTGAAGGTGAAGCTAAAGGCACCATTCTCCTATTCCATGATTAGAGATGCTTACATTAATACCTCTTTAATTAAAAAAAAAAAAAAAAAAAAAAAAAAAAGGATAAACTGCATAAGAAGAAAGAACCTCATCATAGAAACTTACTATGGGAACAGGGAAAACCAGGGTTCATCTTCAGAGGAGGACACACTGATATTAAAAAAAAAAAAGTTTTTCCCTGTCCAGAATGAATTTATAGAAGAATTTTAAAAAAGACTTTTGGAAATCAAGAAAGATACACTGAGGAAAAAGTAAAAAAAAATTAAAATTTTAAAAAATCCAATAAAAACAAGATCATGAAAAAAGTTAATCAACTAGAAAAAGAGTTCAGAGTTTCAAAGATGAAAATAATTTTTTGAAAATTAGAATTGGGCAAGGGGAAGCCAATGAAGCTAAGAGAGACCAAGAAATAAAATAGATTATAAAAAATGAAAAAATAGAACAGAAAGTGAAACATCTTATAAGAAAGCCAACAGATCTGGAAAACAGATCAAGAAGATCTAGATCAAACCCTAGATCAAAAAGAAAATTTTGCAACAAACAAGAAAAAAAGTCAAATATACTGTAGCTACAATTAGAATCATACAGGACTTATCAGCAGCCACAATAGAATCACACCTATAAACAATCAAAATAACTAGACCTTTTGCCAAAAAATATCATATCCAGCAAAATCATCTCGAATGTTGAATGAGAAAAAAAATGTATATTCAATGAATTTGCAGATTTTCGGGACTTTCTATCAACCACACCCAAAGTTAATAAAAAACTTTAACATAAGAGCCAATATCAAAAATCATTTCAAGGAACTCAACATGGATAAATTGTTTATCCTTGTTTTTTACATGGGAAATGTATACCATGTGTTAAGATTGACATCAACAATAGTGATGTGGGCTAATTTCTTTAATTTTAATTTATAATTCCCAGGCCCCATGAATCCCAATGGGAGATATCTATGTATGTGCATGTGTATGTATATACATATGTATATATAAATATATTTTTTCTTAACTATAATTTGCTTAGGATAGTTCTATCCACTGAACTACCTAGCTGACCTTTATTCTGTTTTTTTTTTAAATAAATTTTTAAAAGAGGGGCAGCTAGATGATACAATGGATAGAGCACCAGCCTTGGAGTCAGGAGGACCTGAGTTCAAATACAACACTTTACACCTACTAGCTGTGTGACCCTGAGCAAGTACCTTAACCTCAATTGCTTGCAAAAAAACAAACACATACACATTCAGAAGAAGCTCCAATATCCAGAGCCTCCAAGAAGAACATGAATTGGTCTCAGGCTATGGAAGAACTAAAAAAAGATTTTGAAAATCAAATAAGAGAAGTGGAGTAAAAATTGGGAAGAAAAATGGAGTCAATGCAAGAAAATCGTGAAAAATGAGTCACAGCTTTGCAAAGGAGACACCACAACAATTGAAGAAAATATTTCCTTAAAAACCAAACTAGGGCAAATTGTAAAAAAAAAAAAAAAAGTACAAAAGTCAATGAAAAGAAAAATGACAAGACAAGCAGAATTAGCCAAATAGAAAAAGTTATACAAAAATTCACTGAAGTTATATAAGAACTTAAAAAGTAGAACTGCCCAAATGGAAAAGGAAATACAAAAGCTCACTGAAGAAAATAATTCCTTAAAACTTGGAATTGAGCAAATGGAAGCTAAGGACTTTATGAAAACTCAAGAAACGATGAAACAAAACCAAAAAAGGAAAAAATAGAAGGCTATGTGAAATCTCACAGGAAAAACAAGTGACTTGGAAAATAGATCCAGGCAAGATAAATTTAAAATTATTTAAATTCCTAAAAGGCCATGACCAAAAACAAAACCTAGACATTTTTATTATTTTATTTAGATTATTTTAATTTATTATTTTATTTAGATTATTTTAATTTACTTCCCTAGAGCAAGAGGATTTAAATGAGGAATTAGGGTATGACTCTCTTGAAGAATCTTCAACCCTGCCTAGAGAACAGATTATTGACAGACCCACATCAACCCCACCTTTAGAGGTGGAGGAAGAATGGGGGGAAGAGGCAGAAACACAAACAGAATTGCCTGTGAAGCAGCCTAAGCCTATGACAAAATTAGAAAAAGCATTGGTTAAAGCTAAGAGAGAAGGACAGGATAATCCTGTGATTGAAAATATTGACTCTGTAGGTCAAAAAAGGAGAAGATATGCACCTTTAGATTTGAATAAAATTAAAGATTTGAAAAAAGGTTGTACCCTTTATGGGGCTACATCAGCTTATGTTAAAATGTTACTAGATGGTTTGTCTTATGAAGTCCTAACCCCAAATGATTGGAAATCCATAGCAAGGACATGCCTGGAACCTGGAGAAAATTTATTATGGCTTGCGGAATTTCATGAATTATGTAAAATTCAAGTCAGATGCAATTTGGAAATAGGAGTTAACACACAATTCACTTTTGAGCACGTGGCTGGTGAAGGTCGGTATGGAGAGAATTCAGAACAGATTAATTATACCATGACAATATATGAACAAATTGCTAAGGCTTCAATAAAAGCTTGGGGTGTCCTCCCTGGACAGAAAGGTCGGGGAGAGGCTTTCACTAAAATACAGCAAGGTCCCAATGAACCTTTTGCAGATTTTGTGGGACGTTTGCAAACTGCTGTCAAAAGAACTATTGGAGAAAATGCAGCTACAGAAATAATGACCAGACATCTGGCTAAGGAAAATGCCAATGAGATTTGCAAAAGAATTATATGGGGATTAGACAAAGATGCTCCTTTAGAGGAGATCATAAGACGTTGTGCTACAGTGGGAACAAATGCTTTTTACACCCGGACAATGATGAACATGGAAAGACAGGGTCCCTCCTGGTAAGGGTCTTCTAGAGAAACTCGGCGATGTTTTCAGTGTGGAAAAATTGGACATCTAAGAGCTCAGTGTAGGTATGGAGATACAGTGAGAAGACAGGGTGAGAGAAGACCTAAAACCCCATGTCCAAAATGCAACAGAGGACTCCATTGGGCATCAGAGTGTAGAATAATTCAGGGAAATGGGATGAGGGGCCCAGGGCCAGGGCCCCAGGCAAAAAAGACTTGGGGCATGATGGCAGCTGATGTTACACCCAAAGAGCCTTTAGAAGGTCAGGACTCTGATTTGATCAACCAGCAGAAAAGCAATCACATGGCAGAAAGGGATTACCTGATAAGTGAGCCAAAAGGCAATCAGATTGCAAAAATGGATTACACTTGGGGAGAATACAGGCCTTTTAAACCAACAGGGCTGTGTCCAGTGCAAACAATTCCAATGTAATTGCCAGATGATGAGAAGAGATTTAGAAAATGGTAAATAGAAGGTAATTAGATCGGTTAACTGCCTGGGAGAGAGGGTTTGCTTATATTTCTTCAGCAGGAGAAGGAATCAGATGGGTACCAACGAGTCATATTCGCCTTGTCCATCAGAGAGAGACAGAAAAAGAGAAAGACCTCAAAATAAAGGAGAAGATCTAAGAAACATCTTACACCGAAAGAGCATGGCTAATAAAAAGACTGTTAAAAAACTTTAAAACCAGCAGGAATCATTGGACTTCTTCACACAAGATGAGACTAATGGACAATGGACTTATGGACATTTATAAATTTTCAATTTATGATTATTTGATCATGTTATTTGTTACATACTTCTAGCATGTATTATGTTACTATGTTACTATGTGCTTATGTAATCTATGTAATTATGTGTAATGCCTCCCATATTGATGGATTTATGTTTCAAGGTCATGACTATCCTATGTTCTAAATCAAAAGAAAGGGGGAGATGTTAGGATTACTAGGTGAGAATTCAGGTTGTCTGGACAATTACAAGGTGAGAACTCAGGTTGACCTGACAGTTCTCTGGCTCAGACTTGTAAAGGGAGTTTACACCTTAGGAATCCTAGAAGGAGCAAGCTCATTGGTTGAAGTGGTTCTTCCCAGAAGCCCTTGCATTATCCCACGCCCATTCTCTGGGAGGATAAAAGAGGCAACATTGGGCCTGGAGAGCAGATTGGACTGGGGAAGGACAAGGGCTGGAGGACAGCACTCCAGGAAGAGGAGAAGTCTCTGCATTACATCAGGCTTGACAGGGCTCTCTGCAGGAAGGGAAGTCACTTCTCTGGACAAGAGTTAACGGCAACTGCCTGGAGACAACGGTTCCCTACAGGAAGAAGAATCTATCTGAGAGATTTGAGTAGACACAGCAGATCTCTTCCCAGAGAGCAATCCGGCAGCTTCTGGAGACGACTCTCTCTCTCTCTCTCTCTCTCTCTCTCTCTCTCTAGAGAGAGAGAGAGAGAGAGAGAGAGAGAGAGAGAGAGAGAGAGAATCCACTGATTACCTCTTGAAAGAGATTCCAAAATGAAAACTCCCAGAAATATTATGGTCAAATTCTAGAACTCGCAGGTCAAAGAGAATATATTAAATTCACAAGTACTGTGAAGCCTGATACAGTCAGGATAACACAAGATTTAGTAGCTTCTACATTAAAGGATCTGATGGTTTTCCAATATGATATTCCAGAGGGCAAAGATATTAGGATTACAACTAAGAATTCCTACTCAGCAAAACTGAGTATAATTCTTTAAGGGGGAAAATGGATTTTCAATGAAATAGAAAACTTTCAAGAATTCTTATTGAAAAAAACAGAACTGAATAGAAAATCTGACTTCCAAATACAAAACTCAAAAGAAACATAAAGAGGTAAAAAGATTAATAAGATTAAATTGTTTCCACTTCTTGATGGGAAGATGTTACTTGTAATCCATAAAAACTTTCTCATTATTAGGACAGTTAGAGTATATTAATATGAAGGGATGACAGCTTAAAAAAATTAAGTACTGAAAGAGGAATACATTGGGAAAAAGGAAGAGAGAGAAGTAGAACAGGACAAATTATTTCCCTTAAAAGAAGCAAGAAAAGGCTTTTACAGTGGAGGGAAGGAAGGCAGGAGTGGGGAGGTAAGTGAACCTTATTCTCATAAGAATTGAAATAGGGAGGGAATAACATACATACAACAAAATTGGATATACAAACTGCCTTCTCCTACAGGAAAGTAGGAGGGAAAGGGGATGAGAAAGATATGGGAAAATGATTGAGGGGAGGGCAGATTAGGGGAAGCAGTAGTTAGAAGCAAAATATTTGGAGGGACAGAGTGAAAGGAAAGAATAGAATAGATGGGAGAGAAATAGGATGATGAGAAATATATTTAGCAATCAAAATCATGAAAAAAATGAAGCAAGTCTCTTTGATAAAGGTCTTATTTCAAAGCTATATAGAAAGTCAAATATTTAAAAAATAGCAGCCATTCTCCCAATGATAAATGATCAACAAATATGAACAGTTTTCAGATAAAGTGATCTAAATCACTACTGAATGGAGGAATACAAATGGAAACATTTCTAAAGTACTATCTTGTATTAGTATCTAATAAGAATTACCTGTTAGATGAACTAATAGAGCAGGAAAAGGAGAATAACAATTGTTGAAGGAGATATGAGAAAAAAAAAAAAACATTAATGCAATGTTGGTAGAATTGTGAACTGATTCAACCAAATTGCTGTAGAGTAATATAGAACCCAAAGGGCTAAAAAAAATTCATACCTTTTGACCTAATAGAACCACTACTAGGTCTGTATACAAAAAGAGATTTAAAAATAAATAAATAAATAAAGGGAAATGGACCTATTTATATGGAAATATTTATACCATCTCATTTCTGGTGCTAGGGAGCTGGAAACTGAGGAGATGCCCATGAAATGGCTGAACAAATTGTGGTATGTGATCATGATGGAATATTATTGCACTATAAGAAATGATGAACAGGATGCTCTCAGAAAAACCTGGACTTACATGAGTTGATACAAAGTGAAAAGTAGTATATACAAAATAACAAGAACACTGTAAGGCAATCAGATGTGAATGATTTAGCTATTCTCAGGAATGAAAAATACCATCTGTCTCCAAAGAATTGATGGTATCTGAATATAGCCTGGAGTATTTTAAAAATTTTCTTGACCTTTTTTTTCTTAGTCTATTTCCTTTTACTACTAGACAACAAGTATATAAACTGTATTGAATCTCTTGACTTCTTAATAAGGGGGGTGGTGAGGGAAAAAGGAAGAGAATTTATAATTCAAAAATGAAAAATGAAAAAAATGAAATTTTGTTTTACATGCAATTACAGAAAGATATTAAATAATTTTAAAGATTAGCAAAATATTAGAATTGATTATAGAAGTATAAAAAAGAATTTAATGAATTCCTAATGACTCCCCATTGTGTATGTTAGATTAAAATTTTAGTTGTGTCATATATGTAATATGCAGCATATCTAATTAATTCTATCTTTAGATTGTAAACTACACAAAGAGAAACTGACCTACTATTTCACTGGAGTGTACACCAAGTATGAGCTCAGCAAGTTTTCTGCATACTTTTATATGTAATTTAAGAGACAATATAAATACAAACCTATTCTAAGACACAGAATGATCTACAACTTAAATCTTTAAAGTAATAATAATAAACTAATTTAAGGGGCATGATCATCTTTACAAACATACCTTAACATTTTATTGTGATTACTGTCCCCCAAAATGCAGAAATGCCCTGAGGAGTTCCTACCAGACATTCAGGAGGCCTTCCTCAAATTCTCTTCCAATGGAGCATAAAAGATTGACTTTCAGACATTTCTTACTTTTGTCACTTAAATATCTTACCTTTTTTCCCCTCACACATTTCTGTAAGAACACCTTTTATGCCACTTCTCTTTCAAAATTTATGGCTAAAAGTAAATTGCAATCTACTCATATCTATCTGCCTGCTCTTCTGTGTCTTTTGGGTGATATATAATTTTAATTCTAAAATTCAACAAAAGAATGCTATTAGAAGAAAGGCTTTTCTTTCAGGAAAAAGCTTAGGGTTATTTAAATTAATGCATAATTTTCCAAAAGCAATTCAAACTATTCGCCTTCTTACATTTAATTCTAGGCTTGGATTATTGCTCATCTGCAACTTCAGTTTAGATGTGGCACTCATGGATCAATTTTATGGGTTGCATGTGCAAAAATGTTTGTGGCAGCCCTTTTTTGTAGTGGTAAGGAACTGGAAACTGAATGGATGCCCATCAATTGGAGAAGAGCTGAAAAAATTGTAGTATATGAATGTTATAGAATATTATTGTTCTGTAAGAAATGACCAGCAAGATTTCTGACAGGCCTGGGGAGACTTACATGAACTGATACTAAGGGAAATGAGCAGAACCATGAGATCATTGTACATGGCAATAATAGTATTATATGATGATCAATTCTGATGGGCATGACTTTTTTCAACAATGAGATGATTCAAACCATTTGCAATTGTTCAATGATGAAGAGAGCCATCTACACCCAGAGAGAGGATTATGGGAACTGAATGTGGTTCACAACGTAGCATGTTCACTCTTTTTGTTTGTTTGTTTGTTTGTTTGCTTGCAATTTATTTTGTTTCTCTCTCCTTTTTTTAACTGGTTTGATCTGATCTTTCTTGTGCGGCACTATAATTTTATAAATATATATGCATATATTGTATATATTTCTACCATTTTAAACATATATTAGACTACTTGCCATGTGGGGAGAGGGGGGAGGAAATTGAAACACAAGGTTTTGCAAGGGCTAATGTTGAGAACTGTCCATGCATATATATATATTTTCCCTTTTAGGCTGGGGTTAAGTGACTTGCCCAGGGTCACACAGCTAGGAGGTATTAAGTGTCTGAGACCAGATTTGAACTCAGGTCCTCCTGAATTCAGGGCTGGTGCTCTATCCACTGCATCACCTAGCTGGCCACATGCATATATTTTGAAAAATAAAAAGGTCTAATGAAAAAAAAAATACTTAGCTCTTTAAAAACAATGTTAAATGTTTCAAAAACCCTGAAACTTCATGGGTTGTCCATCCAAATGCATAACATAAAATGGGCAATAGGTATTCTTCAACGTCTTGAGTTTTTCCTGGGTGGATAGTTTCATAAAACTCTTTTGAATGATTAACACTGTTATTTAGGAAGCTATACATTATTGATAAATCTAGCACAATGTTATCTATTAACCAAAATATAAGGAGAACTTTTGCATCTCTAAGGGATCCCTCCACAATTTCTCTGCTAGACATCCTCCACCATAGTTGCAAATATCTTTCATGTACACATGTCCATTTTATGTTTCACTTGATATTAATAATCAAAGAATTGAACAGCTCATTTCTGTCGGTACCCCTTTCAAGGAATCTTGGTATAATTTAAACATATGCATAGGAGGGAATTTGTTTGGTCTCCACTGAATTAAAAGCTTTTACTCAGTTAACAATAAACACAATGGAATCATTAATTTTCTAGACTTTAATTGTATGACTAAAGAACTGTGGCCTGTGGTACAGTATCAGAGAATCAAAGAGGGCTAAAATGTATCTCAGAGGTCATCTGTTACAATCCGTGCTACAACACACCTGACAAATGAACTTGCAACATGTGCCTGAAAGTCTCTAATGAGAAAGAATACATTAATTCCAGAGACAGCTAATGTCACTTTTGGATATCTCTAGTTATCAAACATTTTTTCCTGACACCAATTCTAAATTTGTCTCTTTGTAATTTCCATCCACTATTCCTAGTTTTGCCATCTGTGGCTAGAATGAACCTAATTCCTCTTTTACATGGCAGTCCTTCTAATATTTGAAGATTATGACCATATCCCCAAGGGTCTTCTCTTTTCCGAGCTAAACATTCCCAGAGTTCCTTTGATCAATATTCAAAAATGTATTTGTCCACTTTTCATATCTTCTTCAATGATGTCCTTAATATGAATGTAAATTACAAAATTATATTGTATATAATAATTGCATAAATTGTTTAAAATCACTAATTGTAAAATTATTATTTTTTTATTTAGAATTTTTTTCCCACAGTATATATCCATGAGTAATTTTTTTATAATATTATCCCTTGTATTCATTTTTCCAAATTATCCCCCCTCCCTCCACTCCCTCCCCCCGATGACAGGTAATCCCATACATTTTACATGTGTGTAAAATTATTTTTAAAAACTTTGTAGATATAGGAAAATAGGCAAATAGGCTACTAATTATTTTTTAACATTTAAAAATTAATAATGACTAATTTTTTCAAAATCAGTTCTCTCCTAAGATATTTTAAAAATGAATCCCTCATTGTCCTCAAAATTCTGTCACTTCTAGGACAGACTTCTTCTAGGTATAATTGCTTTAGTCCACCTCTTCTTCCTTTCCTTCAATGATATTTCTACTTAGTCACACAGTTCACTAGGGACTAGGATGTTAAAAAAAAAATCCAAATGTAATAATTCCACTATGGAGGAAAAAAAAGTCTAGTATAAATTTTTTTTCCAGATCTTTTCCTTTTTTGCCTGTAAGTTGCCTTTCCTTCCAGTTTTATTCTTAAATGCCTTAAATGTCTTTTGCCTACCAAAGCTTTCTTAAAATTTGATTTACTCTCTACTATTTCCCAGCATTTTTGTGAGTGATATTACTCATAATCTTCCACCAGTCTCCTCTGGAAGAACAACAAATCAACAAATAAATTTATATTCTCAATTAACATTTCCCTCAAATGGCAAGGCTCTCTGGCAAGATCATGTTCTTTGGCTGAGGTGATTCCACACATTTTTTTTTGGCAAATTATTTACATCACCAACTACAATGATTAAACTTTATTTGTAAATCTTAAGACAACTTTGTTCTTTTCATCCACTTCTAATTTTTCAGCATTGATAGCTTACTCAAATAGGTCAAACTGAAGCTGCCTTAATTGAATGTCATTCCCTCTTCTCATTTTCAATCATTCTTTTAGTTTTAAACTGATTTTGATCAATGAAGGTGGCCGAACTGTACCTGATCTAAAACTATATTATAAAGCAGTGGTCACCAAAACCATTTGATATTGGCTAAGTAATAGACTAGTTGATCAGTGGAATAGGTTAGGTTCACAAAACAAAATAGTCAGTAACTATAGCAATCTAGTGTTTGACAAATCCAAAGACCCCAACTTTTGGGATAAGCATTCACTATTTGATAAAAACTGCTGGGAAAATTGGAAACTAGTATGGCAGAAACTAGGCATTGACCCACTTTAACACCATACACCAAGATAAGATCAAAATGGGTTCATGATCTAGGTGTAAAGAATGAGATTATAAATAAATTAGAAGAACATAGTATATATAGTTTATCTCTCACACCTGTGGAGGAAGAAGGAATTTGTGACCAAAGAAGAACTAGAGATCATTATTGATCACAAAATAGAAAATTTTGATTATATCAAGTTAAAAAACTTTTGTACAAACAAAACTAATGCAGACAAGATTAGAAGGGAAACAATAAACTGGGAAAACATTTTTACAGTTAAAGGTTCTGACATAAAGGCCTTATTTCCAAAATATATAGAGAATTGACTCTAATTTATAAGAAATCAAGCCAGTCTCCAATTGATAAATGGCCAAAGGATATGAACAGACAATTTTCAGATGATGAAATTGAAACTATTTCTAGTCATATGAAAAGGTGCTCCAAATAATTATTGATCAGAGAAATGCAAATTAAGACAACTCTGAGATATCACTACACACCTCTCAAATTGGCTAAGATGACAGGAAAACATAATGACAAATGTTGGAGGGGATGTGGGAAAACTGGGACACCGATGCATTGTTGGTGGAGTTGTAAACGGATCCAGTCATTCTGGATAGCAATTTGGAACTATACTCAAAAAGTTATCAACCTGTACATACCCTTTGATCCAGCAGTGTTACTACTGGGCTTATATCCCAGAGAGATCTTAAAGAAGGGAAAGGGACCTGTATGTGCAAAAATGTTTGTGGCAGTCCTTTTTGTAGTGGCTAGAAACTGGAAATTGAATGGATGTCCACCAATTGGCTGAGTAAATTACTGTATATGAATGTTATGGAATATTATTGTTCTGTAAGAAATGACCATCAGGATAAATACAGAGAGACTTGGAGAGACTTACATGAACTGATGCTAAGTGAAATGAGCAGAACCAGGAGGTCTTTATACACTTCAACAACAATACTATATGAGGATCAATTCTGATGGATTCGGCAATGAGAGGATCTAAATCAGTTCCAATTGATCAGTAATGAACAGAAGCAGCTACACCCAGAGAAAGAACACTGGGAAATGAGTGTAGACCGTAACATGGCATTTCCATTCTTTACGTTATTGTTTGCTTCCATTTTTGTTTTTCTTCTCAGGTTATTTTTACCTTCTTTCTAAGTCCGATTTTTCTTGTGCAGCAAAATAACTGTATAAATATGTATGCGTGTGTTGTATTTAACATATCTAACTTTACTTTAAATATTTTACTTTAAATAACTTTAAATATTTACTTTAACATATTTAACATGTATGGGGCTATCTGCCATCTAGGAGAGGGGGTGGAGGGAAGGAAGGGAAAAGTTGGAACAGAAGTTTTTACAAGGGTCAGTGTTGAAACATTACCTGTGCATATGTTTTTTCAATAAAAAACTATAATAAAAAAAGAAAAAGAAATAAAATAAAATTTTAAAAAGTATGCTTCAAAAAATTGATTTTGATCTTTGCTCTAATATATTAGTGGCTTGACTACAGTATTCAACTGACTAAGAAATGAGTCCCATATAAGTAATGAAATCTGCTAAAATATAATAAATTTCATTTTAAATGATCTCATTACATGATTTCCATATCTAATACTTCCTGGCTTTCTTCTCAAAGAAAGTATCCATAACTGATAAGCCTTAGGACTTCCATTTAGTTTATATGTCTTTGGTCTTTCTCGTGTTTTTATTCTTAAACAATTTTTCCAACTTTTTTTATATCTTTTATATCTTTCACTATTCCCACTTTAGCCATAGGGCTACTAAATAATAGTATTGAGTATGTTCCTATATTCTGATTTAATCTGAAGCAGTTTTAATCTAAATCTCCATAGAATTTCTCCACTTTTTCATTCTCTGCAACAAATATTGAAACATAAACTACAACTATTTTCACAGTAGATATGCTCTATCATAATGCACTGCAATACAGAGTGAACAAATGTACCATAAAATTACATTTCTTGTTGCCCTTGGATACATGATAGAGCCAACTTCATTTGTGATTTGTCTTTCAGAGGATAACCCAGTCAGTCATCTTTACATTTTGCTACAACTTCATTCTGTCTTCTGATTTGATTTATATCAAGAATGTCAATATTGATAAGATTCATTTCCTCTAGTAGAATGTTCTCTCTAGAGTCATTGAACAAGAATCTCACATTTAGATAATCAGTAGATTATTTAACATTTGCAGGTAGTCTAAAAACTATGACTCTTAACACCTTCTTTTCTCCTTAACTTTAATTATCACTATCCATGGAATTGGAATTCTACATAGGTCTGAGGGACATTTTTCATTTTTGTTTATTCCATGGATTCAAAGAATTTATCATCAATTGCCCAGTCAACTAGAGAGGAGTCTTTCCATATTCAGCTGAGCTATTACTGAGACAATACTTAAAAGTTTTTGCAACAACTGAGAACCTGTCAAAACTTGTGTTTTGCTGGCAGAGATTTCAAAAATTCAGTGATGCCTCAGTTTCACAAGGTATCAGAGGTATTTGTTGGTTTCCACACATAAAAAAGTCCCCATGTAGGATATGCATAATACACTAAGGAGATAATTTTAAACTCCAGAAGATTTTAAAGTTGACATATATTAAAAAGGCAATCTTAAAGATTATTTACTTTATTGTAGATTTCAAAGAGATAAGAACTAAGACCTCATGAAGTCCAATGTCCTCCTTTTACAGATGAGGAAATTGGGAATTCAAAAGATAAGTGACTTACTCAGGAACAAAAACCTAATAAATATCTCAGTCAGGAATTCACACTCCGGTCCTCCAAATTCAAAATCTAGGGAACTAATAACTATGCCATGCTGCCCCATTTTACAAGGCTCAGAGAGAAATGATTTGCTGAAATTATTGCTCAAATTTTCTGTCCATAAAATGCTGTTCCGTAAACTACTAACAACAATAACAACAACATATTCATATGGTACTTTAAAGGGTTCACAATACATTCCTCAATGCTCCTCTGTAGATGGTACAAGTATTTTTTACCATCATTTTATAGAAAATAAACTACAGTAATAAAACTAGAATTATAACCCAAATCCTCAAATTTGACAGTTTTCTACACAGGTGAATTAGGAAAATGCTACAGGTATAAATTGAAGTAAGGATTTGTCAAAAATCTGTCAGATTCTTCTTATGGATGAGACAAACACAGATTCAGTTAAGACAACTGTTAAGGATATTTAGAACTAGTTGAAAAGCGGAACCCAACAAAGTAATCAATAACAGTTTGTTATCAATTTGGAAGGTCTGCAGTGCAACATACAAGTAATGCACTAAAAAGTCAGTGATAACTGAATATGGGATAACCCAAATTAAGGAATAACTAATATGGTGAATTACAAAGTTAAGATCCAAAATGAATGTATTTTGACATTCTAAAATATTGGGCCAGACCTTAAGAAGAAATTTAACTAGAGTATGAATAAAGTCTTATATTTGGGATTTTAAAAATCAACAAGAAATATTTTTAGGGGGGCAGGTAGGTGGCACAGTGGATAGAGCACCAGCCTTGAATTCAGGAGGACCCGAGTTCAAATGTGATCTCAGACACTTAACACTTCCTAGCTGTGTGACCCTGGGCAAGTCACTTAACCCCAGCCTCAGGAAAATAAAAATAAATAAAAATAATATAAAAAATAAATAAATATTTTAGGCTTAATGTCGAGAAAAATTTCATGATAATTAAAGCTAACCAATGTAAAATAGATGGCAATGAGTTCCCACTCACTGTTACATTGTAAAGGGGCTACCTGTTCAGGAACAGGTTGAATTAGATAGTTTTTAAGCTCCCTCTGGGTTGTGAGATTCTGCATGCTCCTACACCAAGCAGATATTACAGACAAGCTAAAAAACATAAACAATCAGACAAGAGGTAAATGTTGAGACCAGAATTCAAAACCAGATCTCCTGACTTCAAGACCTTCATACTTTCTGCTTTCCCATATTTTCTACATTATAGCAGACATCACAGGGAAGTTGTTTCTCTTTATTTAGAGACAAGGCAAAGCTGTAAATTCTATTCATGACTTTCATATATCTTCTATTTTAAAGAGGTACACCACACGGCTACATAATTCATATCATCTTAGCCTGCCTACAGATGCAAAATAAAAGCCATTTGTTCAAATAACAATTATACAAAGGCATAAAAAAATTAATAAATAACAATACTTCATTCCACTTTAACTTGAGCAACACATGCTAAGTATACTGCCAGGTAAAAATACAGCTGTGCTTTTTCACTCTAGAAAGAATGAGCTACCATTTTGGCAACTCTTCCCATTACAAGACTCTATTATGTGTGAAGGTTATCAATTTTAGTTTTTGTTCATAGAGGTATAGTTCTTGGTAGTAAACAAAGTAACTGGCTGGAAGCATAAAAATTAACTGGCTGGATAAGACAAAAATGGAATCAGTAAAAATAAAGAATCATAAAATTGTTAAGATGCTGTTGAAGAAAATCTTGGTTTAAAAACTATGCTGACAGATTTGAAATGGCTTGTTAATTTGTTAGATAGAAGTGTATAGTTTTCAAACTATGATTTCATTTGCATTCTCTACCACTTAAAAACTTTCCTAATAGGCATATGATGGTGCACTTCATTTTTTAAAAAGTTTTGGTTAGTTTGCTATTACTAACAGAATATTGTAACAATATTATAATAGTTTTTTCTTCTCTGAACACATTTTAAAAATTATTTTCTTATCAAAGTAGGTTCTGATGAGTAGTTTTAACATTTCCTCAAGTGCTCCAAAATACAAAATTATGCACCTTACCAATGAGTATAGGATTATAGAATAATAGCATGATAGCCATAAGGAACCTCAGAAGCATACAGTATTTCACAAATTAGATACTATAACTAAAAGGCTAAGAAACTCGCCCAAGGTCACACAGTCAGAGGGAAAGCTGGAATTCAAAGTCAGCTCTCTTCATTCCAAATTTATCACTCTTTCTACTATACTACACCATGTTCTTTATTTTTGTATAGTCTTATTCTTCTTTGAAAACAATTTTTCTGGTGAATTTTTTTCTATGAAATTAATATTTCTCACTTAGTTAAAATAAGGCAATGGCACCGACTTTAGGTACAATATTTGTATAGGTAACTTAAGAGATAATTATTATAACATCCATTTCGAGTAACAATGAATTTTTCTAGGTCAGACATGAGGGAGAAAAAAACTATTTATCTAATTCTGAAATGCTCTGAGCTGTCACTTAAAACATTTTCTGAAGCTCTTCCCAAAAAATCATGTTTCAAGGTCTTAAGTGAATCTATTCAATTACCTTTTCAAAGGCTCTAAATTCTACAACAGTTGAAAATAACTCCAATTGGGAAAGACATTCAGTGCTCTTGGATAGGCCGAGCGAATATAATAAAGATGACAACACTCCCCAAACTAATCTATTTATTTAGTGCTATACCAATCAGACTCCCAAGAAACTATTTTAATGACCTAGAAAAAATAACAACAAAATTCATATGGAAGAATAAAAGGTCGAGAATTGCAAGGGAACTAATGAAAAAAAAGTCAGAGGAAGGTGGTCTAAGTGTACCTGATCTAAAGCTATATTATATAGCAGCAGTCACCAAAACCATTTGGTACTGGCTAAGAAATAAACCGGTAGATCAGTGGAACAGATTAGATACAAAGGACAAAAAAGGGTACATCTATAGCAATCTAATCTTTGACAAACCCAAAGATACCAACATTAGGGACAAAAATTCATTATTCGGAAAAAAATGTTGGGAAAACTGGAAATTAGTATGGCAGAAATTAGATATGGACCCACACTTAACACCATATACCAAGATAAGATCAAAATGGGTCCATGATTTAGGCATAAGGAATGAGATCATAAATAGATTAGAGGAACAGAGAATAGTCTACCTCTCAGACCTGTGGAGGAGGAAGGAATTTATGACCAGAGGAGAACTAGAGATCATTATTGATCACAAAATAGAAGATTTTGATTACATCAAACTAAAAAGTTTCTGTACAAACAATACTAATGCAAACAAGATTAGAAGGGAAGTAACAAATTGGGAAAATATTTTTTAAAGTAAAGGTTCTGACAAAGGTCTCATTTCCAAAATATATAGAGAACTGACCCTGATTTATAGGAAACCAAACCATTCTCCAATTGATAAATGGTCAAGGGATATGAACAGACAATTCTCAGATGATGAAATTGAAACTATTTCCACTCATATGAAAGAGTGTTCCAAATCACTACTGATCAGAGAAATGCAAATTAAGACAACTCTGAGATACCACTACACACCTGTCAGATTGGCTAAAATGACAGGAACAAATAATGATGAATGTTGGAGGGGATGTGGGAAAACTGGGACACTGATACATTGTTGGTGGAGTTGTGAAAGAATCCAGCCATTCTGGAGAGCAATCTGGAACTATGCCCAAAAAGTTATCAAATTGTACATACCCTTTGACCCAGCATTGCTGTTATTGGGATTATATCCCAAAGAAATACTAAAGAGTGGAAAGGGACCTGTATGTGCCAAAATGTTTGTGGCAGCTCTTTTTGTTGTAGCTAGAAACTGGAAGTTGAATGGATGTCCATCAATTGGAGAATGGTTGGGTAAATTGTGGTATATGAAGGTTATGGAATATTATTGCTCTGTAAGAAATGACCAGCAGGAGGAATACAGAGAGGCCTGGAGAGACTTAAATCAACTGTTGCTGAGTGAAATGAGCAGAACCAGAAGATCACTATACACTTCAACAACAATACTGTATGAGGATGTATGCTGATGGAAGTGGAAATCTTCAACATAAAGAAGATCCAACTCACTTCCAGTTGATCAATGATGGACAGAAATAACTACACCCAGAGAAGGAACACTGGGAAGCGAATGTAAATTGTTAGCACTACTGTCTATCTACCCAGGTTACTTATACCTTTGGAAGCTAATAATTAATGTGCAACAAGAAAATGGTATTTACACACATATATTGTATCTAGGTTATATTGTAACACATGTAAAATGTATGGGATTGCCTGCCATCAGGGGGGAGGAAGTGGAGGGAGGGAGGGGATAATTTGGAAAAATGAATAAAAAAATTAAAAAAAAAAAAAAAAAAGAAATCTGGAGAGCTTAAAAAATCCGGATAGTCTGTAATTCCAGACTACCTGTACTTGGAATATGTCAGTTGTATTTAATAAAGAAGAAACAATAAAACACTAAAAAAAAAAAAAATAATAAAAAATAAAAAATAAAATAAAAAAAAAAAACTCCAATTCGCCTCTCCCTTACTTCCCAGAGTTTTCTTAATTTTATCCTCAGAAGCAATTGAATCTATAATGCTGAGGAGCAAAACCTGCTTTGAGGCCTGACTTGTGACTCCTGTTTTGTAAGGCCAGAATCACAGCACATAAATTCCACAAGCAACTTCAGTCTCAGATTACATTTTAAAGAATACTGCCATGTCACAATTAAACGCTAGCTATGTTAAGAACCTTGGCTCTAAAATGGACAGAGTAGAGACAGACTGGAAGAGATAGCATCTTCCAGCTGAGGCCACAAGGCACTACCAGAAGGGTCCTCTTCCTCATATATCAGACACTCACACAATAAGCAGGGCTCTGAAATGTCCTTAAATCTCTCATTTGTTAGCTCTGCTCCTGTTTCTTTCCTCCCTTCTTCCCTTAGCCTATTATCATTCCTCCATCCCAGTACATTTTATCAGGAGCCAGAAATGTCAAACACTTCTACAGTAAACAGATAGAGGCTGGTCTTTTTTTATTTTCATACCTGCTGATACTATGAGAGGTGAGGATGTAATCTGCCTCAGGCACCTCTCTCTCCATACAAACTAGGCAGGTCATTTTCTTTTTATCAAAAGGAAGAGTAGGTCATCACATTTTAGTGTCTGTTGACACCACCACTAGTAAAAGCAAGATAAGAAATCATTGCCCTTAAGGTACCTTAACCTCTACTTTGCTTTTATACAGATATTTCACAACTACTATACTGAAATCTAAACAGACAAGGTTTGAATCCACACTTCCTAAACCATAGGGATCTCAGCCAGATAAGCTGTTTACAAAGGGCAGAACAGAGGTGACTAGGTCTTTAAAAAGAAAAAAATGTAGATATATAAATACATAGACACACACAGATACATATATGTGACTTTGTTTTTTCAATAGTCATTTATAATTAAGCAAGTTCTACTGAGAATAAGCAATATTCAAAGTTGATTCCTCTCTTCATCATCCTGTCACTTCTTAGAGGTCAAGATTGCACATTAACATTATCACAACATACAATTTTATTATTTTCTTTATTAATATTATTGTAGTCAATGGTATCCCTATTTCAATTTGGCTAAAATGCATATTTTGCTTGCAAAGAGGTGATATTTATATGGCACTCAGTGTAGCAGGCACTTTGCTAAGGGCTTTTAAAAAAATATCTTATTTGATCCTCACAACAACCCTATGAGGTAGATGCTATTCTTTTTTACAGATGAGAAAACTAATTCCAAGAGGTTTAAGTGGCTTGTCAAAGGTCACATAGTTAGTTAAAAAAAAAAAAAAAAAAAAAAAAAGAGCATCTGAGGCTAATTTGGATTCAGGTCTTTCTGACATGCCCAGAGCTCTATCGTCTGGGCCATTAGTTGCTTCTACTGTGACTTGAAATTGCAGAAATGAGCTAAGAGACATGTTGGAGCATTAACATAAATTATTCACTAGATCCTCCAATAGCACAAACCTTTTTTTTTTTTCTTAAATTTTCATATCCCAACTTTCCTCTGTCCTATCCAGAGTTTCCATTTCTCTGGAATCCTCCCACTTCGGAAATCTCAAACTTATTCAGCCAACTTTGAAGATTAAAGGCAAACTATATTTCAGAAGTTAATCAACACTGTCCTACAAGGAGCTATATTCAATGCATAACACACATACACATACACAAAACCACTGTTTTGACTTATCCCTCTCTTGCCACCAGTCAAAGCATAGGAAATAAAGCTCTGAATTTACCTTAATGTGAATGAAGTCAAAATAATTTGCCTAGAAAGCAGAATCAATTTCTAGCTAAACAATGTGTTATTGTAGCTGACTCAAAAAACATTACTAAAACTAGTTCTGAAAGAAAATAATACTGTTTTATCAAAGGATATTTAATAAAGAGATACAATTCTGTTTGTTGTTGTTTCAGCTGTGTCCAACTCTTTATGGCCCCCCCCCTTTTTTTTTCTTGGCAAAAATACTGGAGTAATTTGCCATTTCCTTTACCTTATCTTTCTCATTTTACAGATAAGGAACTGAGGCAAAGAACATGACTTGACTTGCCCAGGGTCACACAGCCAATAAGCTTTGTATCCACTGCACCACAGAAGGTTTGGTACAAAATTCCCTGATTGATATCCATCACAAAAGATCCTAAAGCAGAAGCTGTATAACAATAACATCTACCTCATTGAGCTGGATGGATAAGTGAGCTAAAATATGTAAAAGGCTATGAAAACTGTAAAGTGAGCTATAATTTATAACTATTATTATATATCATAATAATTATTATTATTCATTTGCCTGGGATGTGGACAGCATTATCCTTTGGACAGATAAAAGCTGCGTACTTATGGCCCTTCTAACTCTGAGATACAATCCTATCTATCATAGACAAAATACAGGAAGCAAGAGTGTTTAGCTATGCCAATTAGTCCAGAACAAATCTATGGGGTATGTGGAATTATAGGGCAGCTAGGTGGCACAGTGAACAGAGTGCTGGGCCTGGAGTCAATTAGACTCATCTTCCCAAATTCAAATCTAGCTTCAAATATTTATTATCTGTATGACTCTAGAAAAAGCATTTAATCCTGGTTGGCTCAGTTTCTTCAAAAGTAAAATGATTTGGAGAACAAAATGGCAAACCACTTCAGTCTCTTTGTTAAGAAAATCCCAAATGGGGTCACTAGACAACAAATATGGGATTATGCCACATAGGTATAAGAGAATGTATTATTAATATCATCAAGAATGAAGGATTGTAGTAAAATCTCCAAGGTCAACTGAGACTATAATTTTGAGAGAATGATATCTATATAAAAATCTACAATGGCATTCTTATTTTTTATTAAAGCTTTTTATTTTCAAAACACATGCATGGATAATTTTTCAACATGACCCTTGCAAAACTTGTGCTCCAAATTTTCCCCTCCTTCCCCTCACTTCCTTCCTTAGATGGCAAGTAATCCAATATATGTTATACATGTTAAAATATAAAACATATTTATACAATCATCTTGCTGCCCAAGAAAAATCTGATCAAACAGGGGAAAAAGGGAAAGAAAACAAAATGCAAGCAAACAACAACAAAAAGAGTGAAAATGCTATGTTGTGATCCACATTCAGTTCCCACAGTCTTCTTTCTGGGTGTAAATGGCTCTCTTCATCCCAAGATCATTGAAACTGGACTCAATCATGTCATACAATGACATTCTTAAATCAGAAAAAAAAACAAACAAACAAACAAACAAACAAACAAAAAAAAAAAAAAAAAAACCACCTTTCCCTGAGAAGACATCAAGGAAAAAAAGAATGAAAGGAAATTAATGAAAGTATCTACGTTTTTACATCCTTTCACATTCTCTCAATTCCTCTTTCCTACTCCCATCACCACCAAATTTATAACACAGAAGAATTCTTAATAAGGATGCTGGTAGCATCATCCTCTCAGTGCTGACACCTCAGTGTCATCGCTTAGTCCCCAGATCACCATTTCTCTAGGATCTATCTCACAAGATTGTTGTTATTAAGAGTCATAAAGAGCTCAGGACTCAATTCCACCTCAATTCCACTTGCCATGGCCAAATACTTAACTTCTCTGAAACTCAGTTTGTTCATGTGCAGAAGTGGAGAAAAGCATTCCTCTAGGATCTACCTCACAACATAGTTGTAAGAATCAAATAGGATGATAAATATAAAGCAGTTTGTGAATGGTATATCCTCAAAGGAAGTAGACAAAACAATAACTAGAACCCTTCATGTATATGAACACCAGTATTATCATTGTTCCTCTCAACTTTCAAGATGTATGCTATTTATGCTAAGGTTTAGAATTAAGCAAAAGCATAAATATCAATCTCCACTTTCCTATATCTGAACAATTCATACTGTAATATCAAAACACTTCTGACGTGACCATGATTTTTATCAATGTCAATTAAGTTCTCTCTCTCTTGAGAACAAAAGTAACCTGAAATAAGACAGTAATCACCAGCACTTTTCTCTTTAGTTATGTTAAATTTTCCCTCAGCTTCACTAATCATACACTGACCTCCCCTCTCTTATGTTATATTACATAAAATACAAAAGCAACATTCCTTCTTGACAGCTAACCTCAGGCACCACTGGTCTAGCATCCAGTCACTTACCTCCCTGGCTGAAAGCTGATAGAATACGCAAGACAAGCCTGAGAGTTTAACTGGCAGAGCTGTTCAGATCTAAATTGTGCTATTTGAAACTTGGACCACAGGAGACAACAGTTCACTTTTTTCACCATGGCAAAAGATTCGACCTCTTGGCCCTAGGAAAGTCATCTGAATATATTTAACAAAAAAAAAAAAAATGTAAAAAGAGAAAGAAGAGAAAAAAATGTCTTCCTCTATTCTGATTGAAGATATATTCAGCTCTCTGATCTTTTTATGCACATTTGATCATTCTGTTGACAGCCTTGGAAGTTAAGTAATATGGGCTGCTGCACATAGGTTTCAAACCTTGATGGAAGCCAATGGCAGGCTCCTTTTGACAGTCAAATAATGACAAGCACGTTGCAGGCCAATGCCCGTCATTCATGAACATCTCCAACCTGCTCCAACTGCAGCACAGCGACTAAGTAGAAGGTCAAAGGTTAAGCTCCAAGAAGACAGCAATGAAGGGCAACTGTCATGCACCACTGCATAGTGTGAGGCAGCAAGGAGTGGTTGTCTCCTGAAGAACATGCAAAATGTTCTCATTCTGTCCAGGCAGAGACATATCTGAAGGTCCTAAATGAGACCATTGCCAATTCATGAAGAGCCAAACTGACAGCATGCCATTCAAGCTGTCTTGTATTTTTTTTTTTCTGTTTCAAATCACAAATGTATGCAAAGTATACAGTTAAAGTATAACTCTTCAGTCACTGAGTTAAGCATGATATGTTCAGACACATATATACTAAGAACTTCAGAAGGAAAAAAATGTTAAGGAAGTTTAATCAGTTTTGTTGCTACCTGTAATAAAAACCTGTAATAACTCTCAACTGCACACAAGATAAAAGACTGCGTTTTCTAGGAAAGTGCTATTTTTCTAAAATGACAAAACCTAAAAATTTCTAGGTCATGAAAAAATGGGGCTAAAATTTGGATTTACTTTCACATTAATATAATATACAAGAAGATAGACAATTCTACTGTAGACATATTTGAGATATTTTATCAAGAATAAAGAGTCAATAGTTTGTAATTCAGTTGTTCAGTTGCATCCAACTCTTCATGACTCCATGAACCACAGCATACCAGGTCCTACTATTTCTCAAAATCTGTCCAATTTCATATTGGTTTTTCTATTACACTATCTATCCATCTCATCCTTTGCCATCCCCCTTTTCCTTTTGTCTTCAATCCTTTCCTATATCAGGGTCAAATGGTCAAGATATATCATAAAAATCATTCAGTAGAAAGGACTTAGCTGGGAACAATTTACTCTAATAACTTCATTTCACTAACAAAAAACAAACAAACAAACAAACAAACAAAAAAACAACGAAGTTTTGAAACAAAGTGATTGGCACAAGGTAAGAAAGTTATAAAATGTCAGACCTAGAGGGCTAGAACTCAGGTTTTCTAAGTCCTGTTGTTTTCATTCTTCCTAACTTCTTTGTTTCTGCTGAAGATGTCTCCACACTTCCAATCCCTCAGACATTCAATTGTGGAATCGCTCGTGATTCTTCTCTTTCACTTCTTTCTTTTCCTCTCCTTCATTTACCATTTCCCAAATCTTGTCAATCCTCCCTCCTCATTTCTCAATTCCTTCACCTTCATTCTACTTACATGGCTACTACCTGAGTTTAGGTCCTTATTAGCTCTCCAGAGACCACTGAAATAGCCTCCTAATTGGTTTTCCGGCCTCTCCAATCCTCCCCTCTCCCCTCTCCAATCCATCCATACAGTTGTCATAAAACTCAACTCCATTTCCTCTATTAAGAGGCTCCATATTATCTCTAGAATAGAGATTATCCACATTCGAATAATCCCTTACCTTCCACCTGAAGCTTTTCCTGATTTCCCATCCCTATCCTGACCTGCCTGTAGCTTTACCCCATAATTTATTTTGTTTACTTTTTATGTTTCTTATAGTTACTCTGATTTGCATATTTGTTCCCAATAATTTTAAGTTCCCTGATAACAATAGTGTTTCATTCCTGTTTCTGTATCTCCAGCCTTTAACATTTCCCCGGTACATGGTAGATACTTAATAATTTTTTATTGAATGGATATTAAAAACATATGCTTCCTTTTTGAACTATACAAGGATCTGTTTTAAAAATTATTTTGGCAGAAGAGCAATTTGGAACTATGCTCAAAAAGTTAACAAACTGTACATACCCTTTGATCCAGCACAGTTACTATTGAGCTTATATCCCAAAGAGATCTTAAAGGAGGGAAAGGGACACACATGTGCAAAAATGTTTTTATAGTGGCAAGAAACTGGAAACTGAGTGGATGCCCATCAACTGGAGAATGGCTGAAGTTGTGGCATATTAATGTTATGGAATATTATTGTTCTATAAAAATAATCAGCAGGATGATTTCTTTTCTTTTTTAATAGTTTTTATTTACCAGATATATGCATGGATAATTTTACAACATTGACAATTGTCAAACCTTTTGTTCTAATTTTTCTTCTCCTTCTCCTCTCCCCCACCCCCACAGATGACAGGTTACATGTTAAATATGTTAAAGTATTAATTAAATACAATATATGTATACATGACCAAACAGTTGTTTTGCTGTACAAAAAGAATCGGACTTTGAAATAGTGTACAATTAGCTTGTGAAGGAATTCAAAATGCAGGCAGACGAAAATAGAAGGATTGGGAATTCTATGTAGTGGTTCATAGTCATCTCCCAGAGTCCTTTCCCTGGGTATAGCTGGTTCAGTTCATTACTGCTCTATTGGAACTGATTTGGTTCACCTCATTGTTGAAAATAGCCACATCCATCAGAATTGATCATTATATAGTATTGTTGAAGTATACGATGCAGCAGGATGATTTCAGAGAAGCCTGAAGAGACTTACTGATTGATGCTAAGTGAAAGGAGAAGCAGATCATTGGACATGGCAAAAGCAAGATTATACGATGATCAATTCTGATGGATGTGGCTCTCTTCAACATTGAGATGATTCAAACAGCGCCACTTGTTCAGTAATGAAGAGAGCAATCTACACCCAGAGAGAGAACCGTGGGAACAGAG
Source organism: Sminthopsis crassicaudata (assembly GCF_048593235.1). Classification (NCBI taxonomy): domain Eukaryota; kingdom Metazoa; phylum Chordata; class Mammalia; order Dasyuromorphia; family Dasyuridae; genus Sminthopsis; species Sminthopsis crassicaudata. Next base: position 489,142,252 of record NC_133618.1, on the reverse strand, counting down.
TGTGGAACACAACATAGCATTCTCACTCTCTCTGTTTTTCTTTGCTTGCATTTTTTCTTTCTTTCTCAGTTTTTCTTTTTCTTCCTTCTTGATCTGATTTTTCTTGTGCAGCAAGATAACTATAAATATGTACACATATATTGGATTTAACATGTATTTTAACATATTTAACATGTATTGGACTATCTGCCAGCTAGGGGAGGGAGTGGGGGGAAGGAAGGGAAATTTGGAACAAAAGATTTTGTAAGATTGGAAAAATTACCCATGCATGTGCTTTGTAAATAAAAAGCTTTACTTAAAAAATGATTTGGGGCCTCTCCATGGCAGATGGATTAAGAAGTAGAGACTAGTAACAAAGTGACAAATTGGGAAGCAATCATCTAATGGTTCTAAGAAGTGAGTGGTAAGCTTGATATAGTGAATCTAAAAAATACTGCAGACACAGAATTGAAGAGATTAAGCAGCTCATTGTAATAGGGGAATAAAGAAGAATTATAAGTCAAGGATGATGCCAAAGTTATGAAGCTAAGAGGCTGATGATGCTCTTTGATAGGATTAGAAAGACAGGAAGAAGAGTGTTTTAGGGAACAGATAGGAGCTCCATATGAAGCATGCTGAGTTTTAAACACAGGCAGAACAGCTAAGATAGAAACTGACCAGAATATAAGTTCCATAAAATCAAGGACTACAGACTGTCTGATTATTTTTTTTTAATATTCCCCAATGTCTACCTAACTTAGGGCTCTCTGTATCATAGTCTCTTTAAAATGTTGGTAACTTTCTTCTAATAACCTTTTTAAAAAATAGAACCATGCACGCAGTTATACCATTAACTACTCTCTTCAGATGAAGTTTATTTTGCTGGATTCAATGGAGGCATAACACAAGTCATACCGATGGAGCTCTCTTTAAGTTCTGATCACTCCATCATACATTCCTCCTTTAATAAGCATAGAAAATGGAAAAGTAAGGTACTATATTACTAAGTTGTGTTCATTTAACAAATTAATAATACAGATTAGCAAAATACATAATGATTAATTATAACACACTTATTTTGATTAACTGTGATATACCTATTTTCAAAATACACTTGCAAACAACAAAACAAAAGCTATTTTTAAAATAACTTATGGATGTAAAGAAATTACCTACTTTAACATGAATGACAGTGAAATAATGCATGCAGTTGTGGTCATAAAAATTTAAGAGAGATGTAATTATGACATATATGAATAGGTTAAACATGAATTTATTTACCAAACTTTGGTATATTAGAATAAGGAAAACTTCATCACTTTGAAATCTGAGAGAACTATGAAGAGAGGTGTATCTGCACTAAATTTGACAGTATATTCAAAGTTCTACACTCATATCTCCCAATTCTATTAAGAAGAGTCAGACACAGACATGGTACTGATACCTAAACCAGGTCGATCGAAAACTGAGAAAGAAAATTATAGACCAATTTCCTTAATGAATATTGATGCTAAAATCTTAAATAAGATATTAGCAAAAAGACTTCAGAAAATCATCCCCAGGATAAAACACTATGATCAAGTAGGATTCATACCAGGAATGCAGGGCTGGTTTAATATTAGGAAAACTATTAGTATAATTGACCATATTAATAATCAAATTAATAAAAACCATATGATCATCTCAATAGATGCAGAAAAAGCATTTGACAAAATCCAACATCCATTCCTACTAAAAACTCTTGAGAGTATAGGAATAAATGGATTATTCCTTAGAATAATCAGGAGCATATATTTAAGACCGTCAGTAAGCATAATATGCAATAGAAATAAACTGCAACCTTTCCCAGTAAGATCAGGAGTGAAACAAGGTTGCCCACTATCACCATTACTATTCAATATAGTACTAGAAACGCTAGCCTCGGCAATAAGAGCCGAGAAAGAGATTCAAGGAATTAGAGTAGGAAATGAGGAAATCAAACTATCACTCTTTGCAGATGACATGATGGTATACTTAGAGAACCCCAAAGACTCTGCTAAAAAGCTATTAGAAATAATTCAGAATTTTAGCAAAGTGGCAGGATACAAAATAAATCCACATAAATCCTCAGCATTCTTATATATCACCAACAAAATGCAACAGCAAGAGATACAAAGAGAAATTCCATTCCAAACAAATGTTGAGAGTATAAAGTATTTGGGAATCCATTTACCAAAGAATAGTCAGGAATTATATGAGAAAAATTACAAAACATTTGCCACAAAAATAAAGTCATTTAAATAATTGGAAAGACATTCAGTGCTCTTGGATAGGCCGAGCGAATATAATAAAGATGACAACACTCCCCAAACTAATCTATTTATTTAGTGCTATACCAATCAGACTCCCAAGAAACTATTTTAATGACCTAGAAAAAATAACAACAAAATTCATATGGAAGAATAAAAGGTCGAGAATTGCAAGGGAACTAATGAAAAAAAAAGTCAGAGGAAGGTGGTCTAAGTGTACCTGATCTAAAGCTATATTATATAGCAGCAGTCACCAAAATCATTTGGTACTGGCTAAGAAATAGACCGGTAGATCAGTGGAACAGATTAGGCACAAAGGACAAAAAAGGGTACATCTATAGCAATCTAATCTTTGACAAACCCAAAGATACCAACATTAGGGACAAAAATTCATTATTCGGAAAAAAATGTTGGGAAAACTGGAAATTAGTATGGCAGAAATTAGATATGGACCCACACTTAACACCATATACCAAGATAAGATCAAAATGGGTCCATGATTTAGGCATAAGGAATGAGATCATAAATAGATTAGAGGAACAGAGAATAGTCTACCTCTCAGACCTGTGGAGGAGGAAGGAATTTATGACCAGAGGAGAACTAGAGATCATTATTGATCACAAAATAGAAGATTTTGATTACATCAAACTAAAAAGTTTCTGTACAAACAATACTAATGCAAACAAGATTAGAAGGGAAGTAACAAATTGGGAAAATATTTTTTAAAGTAAAGGTTCTGACAAAGGTCTCATTTCCAAAATATATAGAGAACTGACCCTGATTTATAGGAAACCAAACCATTCTCCAATTGATAAATGGTCAAGGGATATGAACAGACAATTCTCAGATGATGAAATTGAAACTATTTCCACTCATATGAAAGAGTGTTCCAAATCACTACTGATCAGAGAAATGCAAATTAAGACAACTCTGAGATACCACTACACACCTGTCAGATTGGCTAAAATGACAGGAACAAATAATGATGAATGTTGGAGGGGATGTGGGAAAACTGGGTCACTGATACATTGTTGGTGAAGTTGTGAAAGAATCCAGCCATTCTGGAGAGCTATTTGGAACTATGCCCAAAAAGTTATCAAATTGTGCATACCCTTTGACTCAGCATTGCTGTTATTGGGATTATATCCCAAAGTAATACTAAAGAGTGGAAAGGGACCTGTATGTGCCAAAATGTTTGTGGCAGCTCTTTTTGTTGTAGCTAGAAACTGGAAGTTGAATGGATGTCCATCAATTGTAGAATGGTTGGGTAAATTGTGGTATATGAAGGTTATGGAATATTATTGCTCTGTAAGAAATGACCAGCAGGAGGAATACAGAGAGGCTTGGAGAGACTTAAATCAACTGTTGCTGAGTGAAATGAGCAGAACCAGAAGATCGCTGTACACTTCAAGGCTGTATGAAGATGTATTCTGATGGAAGTGGACATCTTCAACATAAAGAAGATCCAACTCACTTCCAGTTGATCAATGATGGACAGAAATAACTACACCCAGAGAAGGAACACTGGGAAGCGAATGTAAATTGTTAGCACTACTGTCTATCTACCCAGGTTACTTATACCTTCGGAAGCTAATAATTAATGTGCAACAAGAAAATGGTATTTACACACATATATTGTATCTAGGTTATATTGTAACACATGTAAAATGTATGGGATTGCCTGCCATGGGGGGGGGGAGGAAATGGAGGGAGGGAGGGGATAATTTGAAAAAATGAATAAAAAAAAAAAAAAAAAAGAGAGAGAGTCAGACCTGTAGAAGAGGAAGGAATTTGTGACCAAAAAAGAACAAGAGATCATTATTGATCACAAATTAGAAAATGTTGATTATATCAAATTAAAAAGTTTTTGTACAAACAAAACTAATGCATTCAAGATTAGAAGGGAAGCAATAAACTTGGAAAACATTTTTACAGTCAAAGGTTCTGACAAAGGCCTCATTTCCAAAATATATATTGACTCTAATTTATAAGAAATTAAGTGATTCCCCAATTGATAAATGATCAAAGGATATGAACAGAAAATTTTCAGATGATAAAATTGAAACTATTTCTAGCCATATGAAAAGATGCTCCAAGTCATTATTAATTAGAGAAATGCAAATTAAAACAACTCTGAGATACCACTACACACCTGTCAGATTGGCTAGAATGACAGGGAAAGATAATGTGGAATGTTGGAGGGGATGTGGGAAAACTGGGAAACTGATATATTATTTGGTGGGATTGTGAATACATCCAGCCATTCTGGAGAGCTATTTGGAACTATGCTCAAAAAGTTATCAAACAGTGCATACCTTTTGATCCAGCAGTGTTATTACTGGGCTTATATACCAAAGAGATCTTAAAGAAGGGAAAGGGACAAGAATATTTGTGGCAGCCCTCTGTGGTGGCCAGAAACTAGAAACTGAGTGGATACCCATCAATTGGAGAATGGCTGAATAAATTGTGGTACATGAATGTTATGGAATATTGTTGTTCTGTAAGAAATGACCAGCAGGATGACTTCAGAAAGACCTGGAGAAATTTACATGAACTGATGCTAAGTGAAATGAGTAGGACCAGGAGATCATTATATACTTCTACAATAATACTATATGAGGATCAATTCTGATGGATGTGGCCATCTTCAACAATGAGATGAACCAAATCAGTTCCAATAGAACAGTAATGAATTGAACTAGCTACAACCAGTGAAAGAACTCTGGGAAATGAATATGAACATAGAATTCCCAATCCCTCTATTTTTGTCCGCCTGCATTTTTTATTTCCTTCACAGGTTAATTGTACACTATTTCAAAGTCTGATTCTTTTTGTACAGCAAAATAAGTGTATGGACATGTATACATATATTGTATTTAATATATACTTTAACACATTTAACATGTATTGGTCAACCTGCCATCTGAGGGAAGGGGGGGGGAAGGAAGGGAAAAATTGGAACAAAAGTTTTTGCAATTGTCAATGCTGAAAAATTACCCATGCATATATCTTGTAAATAAAAAGCTATACTAAAAAAAAAGAAAAAAAATAAACTAGAAGAAGAAGAAGAAGAAGAAGAAGAAGAAGAAGAAGAAGAAGAAGAAGAAGGAGGAGGAGGAGGAGGAGGAGGAGGAGGAGGAGGAGGAGGAGGAGGAGGAAGAAGAAGAAGAAGAAGAAGAAGAAGAAGAAGAAGAAGAAGAAGAAGAAGAAGAAGAAGAAGAAGAAGAAGAAGAAGAAGAAGAAGAAGAAGAAGAAAGAAGATGATGATGATGATTTGTTCCTCCTTCAGGAGTCAAGCTGTTTTCTTAATGTTCTTTCCAGCTACATTGTTGTAGAATGTTTTTTTGGTTCTAACTCCTACACTTTGTATCCATCAGATAAGTCTTCTGATACTTCTCTATATTCTTTGTGTTACTTTATTCAGTATCCAACAATGTAAATGTATACTGTAAGGACACATACCTTATCTTACTTATCACTCTCCCTAAGAGCCTAGGATAGCATATATTTAATTTTTCTTGATTATTAATTTTAAAATGGGTTTTTAGATATCAGAGTACAATATCCCTTATCACTGGTTTAGAGATAAGGAACCTAAGAGTCAGAGAAGTGACTTAAGATTCTAATTAGCTATACCAGAATTCAAATTTAGATCTTCTGAATCTGAACCACTGTTCTTTCCAGCAAACCTAATTAACACTATTGACTAATATCTGTTGCTGATAGTACAATGTACATGTATACTGAAAGGACTAACCCTTTGCTTTATCAGACTTTTTTTTCCCCCAAGAGTATGGCATAGTAGATTTTGATTACATTAGTTAACATGGTTAGTCTTCCATAATGCAAACTAGGTTATCTTTTGCCTCCATTTTTATCTAGCCTTTAGCAACTGAATGAGTCCAGACAAACTGAGACCTGAGAAAGGCTTAGATTAAAAAGGCCAAGGACTCCCACTGCGTTTCAGGCCACTGCCAGTTGTTCTGACTTATTACTTACTAGCAGACTTTGATAACCCTGGAGGAGAAAGTGTGCCTGATGGTTTTCCCAGCTCTGCCTCATGCAAATCCAATTTACTTGCAAGTCAAGACATCACCCTCCTGATGTCACTGAGAACAAAGGATGAACAATAACAATTTTAATCTTTATTACCTTTACTACTTATATTTCCTGATCTCTGAAGGATGATGCCATGGAGGACCATTACTCCTCCCAAAAAACAAATCTTGTTCCTCTGTCAGAAATTGAACACTACACTGGATAAATAACATATGTGATTAGATTAGCATTTTTTTTACACTTAATAGTAACTAGTTCCTAGGACCATAAGAATAATGTGAAAAGAAGTTTCTACCTTTTCCATGTGCCCAGATTGCTAATTTCGTATTCTATATTTTGTTCAAATTATATCTACTCAGCATCAAAAACAGATTCAACAAAATTCCAACAGTAATGTACTAAGTGAGAGAACCATATTCTGGATGACCAAAGGGAAGAAATATAAGATGGTTTAATACAGCAGTAAGAGTACTGGATTTGGATTCAGAAGACCTAAGTTCAAATCTTAACTATACTACTTGCTCATTACCCATATGACTTTGGTGAATTACTTAACCTCTTACAAGTCTCAACTCCTCTTTTGTAAAATGAGATGGTTGGAAGAGGTGGCCTCTAAGGTTCTATCTAAATCAAATCTATGATCTTATGATCTTAAATGGTGACAAACTCATTTCTGTTCTCACAAATGGTCTGAGGGAAAAGTCGTGGGGCAGGAACTAGCCTTATGTTACTGAAAATGGGTTCTCATTTCATCTTTAGAATGAATTTCCAACAATCTAACTAGATGACCTTGTCCTTGCTGCTGAAGAAGGATGAGGTCATCAGATTTGAATAATCTGAGTTCCTTGCCTGCTTCCCATCTGTCTCTTGGCATTTCTACATACAATGCATTAGGAGCAGCAATGTATTCAGACAACAGTTTAATTTAAAATAATCAGATAAAACCAGCATATTAAATGTTACAAATATTCTCAGAAAAGCTCACACTCCTCTGAGAAGAAAAGCTAGAAAGGGTAAAGTTCTTCTATACATTTTATCTGATAAGGTGGAAAAACAAATCTATTAATATACTTCATTCATATGCCCAAGTGCTTTGAGATAATCAGCTGTAAGTTTCTTGTACTACTACTTTTAGATGAACAAAAACCAGTCAAGCTTATTTTACCATATTGATGGTGTTCTCACCTATTCAACACAGAGAGTATCAGTTGCCTCTAGGTCATGAAATAATACTTAAAAACTTTATAATCATTCATTGATTTGGTTTTCAGCATAGTATATCATTTGAATCCAATGGGAGCATAAAGAGCTATTTGTGAGGTCAACCACAGTACAGACAGATGCTGACATGCTATCGATGGCAAGGTGGAAAGAAATTGCTAAATACAGCAGATCAATACCTCGTTTCACTGTTACAGCCTTCTGCAGACATAAAATATATATCTTTACAGCTACGAAAATAATAATAATGAAAGTGGGAGATAAATGCTTCCCTCAAGGTAAACTATTTGATTAGCTGAGGGCAAAGGTGACAGCAGCAGTTACACTAAAGTAACTTTACAGTCTTAAATAAAAACAGGAGGAAGAACAGCAAATGAAATGGCAAAATGAATCTGGTCAAGTATGTGTTATAGGTATAACTCTTTTAGAAAACCCAGGGATAAGCATAGAATGACAAAAATTCAACATTTTCCTGAAGACTATATACATATAGTGTTCATGCATTCCAATATATATATGATTTTCGTCCTAGCATTTTCCAAACAAAGAATTTTGGTACTTTGTATTGCACAGAAAGAGATCAAGAATAAGAAATTTAATTCTAAAGTTAAGCCTAAAACCTTCAAATAATTACTAAACTCCTTGTGTCTAGCAAATACTGTACTAGGCACTATAATGAATGTAAAAAAAGCACATGACATCTCTTAAGTAGCTTACACATCTTAGAAAGATAAACTTGTCACATGAAATCATTACAGAACCTGAAAATATGTATGTATATAATATTTACATATATATTATATTTACATATATTATATATACACATAATAGTAAAGTGATAATTTAAATATATTCTTTGTCTACTCCTTTGTCTCCTCCTATAACTGCAAATATCAACCATATGCATATAATATCCAAATAGAAATTTAAGCAAAACTCTTTTAAGCATCAATTCAATACTTTTCAACAGCTACTAGAAATTGGTTTCTCTTAATTTCCCTCTTTCTGTTGGCACCACCAGTTTTTTAACCTGAATTTTCAGAGTAATTTTTTATTTCTCCCTTTCACCCCATAACCTATTAGTTATCAAATCCCATAGAGTCTCTCTTTCCATCATCTCTTCAATATGAATATTTTTCTTTACATTCTAGCTACTATCATCCTAGTTTAGATTCCTACTACCCTATTTGTGAACCACTTTAAAAAACCTGTTATCTAGGCTCTGGACCCTTTCTAATGTAATATATCTAAAACTCCCAAATTCATTTTTATTAAATCCTAACTCTGGTCATGACAATCATTGCTTAAAAACATTCTCTATCATCTAATGAATAATTTAAATTTCCCTGTGTATAACATCTAAGGTCTTCCACTAAATGGTCCAAACTATTTTTTCACACTTCTCTACGACTTCTTCCATACTTACATTCTCTTTAGTATCCAGCTACTCACACCTCTTTCAACAGAGCCCAAGCTTTTCCACATTCATGGCTTTGCTCATGCTGCTCCTTCTACCTCTTTCCCATAGGTGAACTCAAATTCTATCTCCTCCAGAAAGTCTATCATAATTTAACTACATGTGAATGTGACATTTTTCTGAAATTCTTCAGTATACCTCTCTTTTATAACCCTAAACCCTTTCTATTTGATACTATCAATGTACTTAGCTTCTCCTCTCCAAATAACAAGCTGCTTGAAGGTAGGGACTTCATTGTAATTTATGCAAACCCAAAAGTACTGAACACTTAGGTTATGGCTCACAGTCAGCATTCAATAAATATTCATTTCAATGAAATCAACTACACAGTCCCTTGGCTTTCTTTTGTACTAATTTTTTTTTTTTTGATGACCTAAAGAGACAGCTGTCAAAATGAAGTATAGTTACTTGAAAGCCTATGAATGTCAGTGTAAATGAAAGGCCTAAATTGGGAGACCCCTAATAAAAGTGTTGCAACCTTAACCGAAAAATTTAAATGTTTTTCTTCACTGTAATTTCTTAACTGCTTGCCTATCATTTAAGGGTGAGGGGAGGCAATTGGGGTTAAGTGACTTGCCCAGGATCACACATCTAGTCAGTGTTAAGTGTCTGAGGCCACATTTGAACACAAGTTCTCCTGACTTCAGAACTGGTGCTCTATGCCACTGCATCATCCAGATGCCCCTTGCCTATCATTTTTCAAACTTGAGAAAGGTCCTTTTTGCAAAGCTGTATCTCTGCATATGTGACATAAGGGGCCCTTCCTATAGATTCAACAGCATGGAATCATGTGAATGTGAAATTTTACGATCCCTTTTAAGAACAGGGATAGAGATATGGATATAAGAACATGTTGTATATAAGTATAAAAAAGCCTTAAAGAATCAACCATTGGCAAATCCACCAAGTGCCAAAAAGCTGGGATATCCTCAAAAGTTAAAGTGTAGATCAAGAATAGGAAGCAGAAAACATCTAAGATGAAAAAATTAAAAAAAGAGAGAGTAGCGGTCAGACTCTTCTGTTCATGGATGTTAGTATTAGTTTAGTCATCCATGTTATGCTCTTAACAGTAAGTTCAGTCTAATCTCTATGCTTATCCATCTTTTCTTGTATCTTTATATTCTCTCAGTGATCTTAGCTGTTGTTATGCACCTAATTATTATCAATATGAAAATTACTTCTAGACCTATATATCCAACCCCAACCTCTCTCCTGAATTCCTATCCCACAACATCAAATGCCAATGGAATATATTAAATTAGATGTCTCACAGGTGTCTCAAACTATGCAAAATGGACCTCACTGTCTTTCCCTCCAAATTCATACTTCTTCCAAATCCCACTATTTCTATTAAGGATAGTACTATCTTTCTAGTTTTCCCATGTCACAAACATGGGAGTCAGCTTTGATTCCTCACTCTCCCAATTACTGGCCAAATCTTACTGATTCTGCCTTTATATGATTACTCTTACCTGCCTTCTCTCTATTCCTATTGTCACTACCCAAGTTCAGATCTTTATCACCTCTCGCCTAGATTGTTGGAATAGCTTTCAAATTGAGTCTCCCCACCTCAAGTCTCTTAAAGTTCCAATCTCTCTTCCAATCAACCAATAAACATTTGTTAAAAACTTTCTATGTGCTAGACATCAGGCTAAGCACTGGTGACATAAATAAAGAAAGAACAAAAATAGTCAACTTACATGAAATAGGTACAAATTTTATTTATTTATTCCAAAACAGGTACACACAGGAGAGTAGATGGATTTCTAGATCATGGGACCAACAAAACAGAATAGATACTTTCAATGATCTTCTTGCTCTTTTAAAGCTCTTCAAGGCTATTTCTGCTATCTCCATGATGAAGACAAAAAGAACCCTAATAAGGTTTTTAAAAAAAACCCTTAAGGCACTCAGTACCTCTTCTCTCACCAGCCACCATTCTTTGGCATAGCTAATTAAGCTAATCTATCAGCCTGTAACAGAACTCAATTCTGAATCCCACTCTCAGTCCTATACTATGAAAACTAAAAGGCAGAAGCTCTGGGTGGAACTTCTGCAAAGCAACACTATGCTTCAACAGCAATCAGCCAAAAAACTAAGGAGTAGCAGCACTTTGGGAGTTACTGGATAGTATTCCAGTAGACAGAAGGAAAGGAGCCCAGCATCTGGCTAAGGACAGTAATGTATCTACCCCTTCCCCACCATTAGCCATTTGGAATAATAAGTGAGGCCAGTGAAAGATGAACTGACCGTGTGGAAAGAGGCTGACAGAGCTTTGAAGTCCAACTTCCAGGGAAACTGTAGTCAAAGGAGAAGTCAGAAAGTAAGCAAAAAAAGAATACAAGGAGGGAAGGGCTGAAATGATCAAAGATCGAAAGAGGAAGAAAACTCAATTAAAGATCTTGAACATATACAAATGAACTAGCAGGGAAAATATTTAAAAAGAAGGAACATGGCCTCCAAATCAACTAAACAAATTGAAATATCTATAAAGAAATATAAGAATCAACATTTAATAAGGCAAGAGATACTGGGGATACATAGAACAATAGCAGGATGTTCCCAAATGTAATAAAAGAGAAATAAGAATTGTGAGAGTAAATAGAAGATAATCTTGGTGACCAGCTCTGGTCACTCAGAAAGTCCTCCTGGATAAAGTGATACTTGAACTGAGGTAAAGGTAGAAGAGAAAGCCTTCCAGGAATGGGAATAGCTAGTACAAAGGCACAGAAATGAAAGAGGAAGCATTATGTGTGAAGAATAGCAAATAGGCCAGTATGCCTAAAGCATAGAGTGTACAGAGGTGAGAAATGAGTAAAAAGACAACAAAGACAGAAAAAGGCCAGTTTGTGAAGAGCTTTAAATGCCAAACATAGGGTGGGGAATGACGTGGTCAGATTTATCTTTTAGAAAAATCACACTGGCTACCACATGGAAAATGAACCAGAGTGAGAAAAGACATGAGGCAAGAAAAAAACTAAGAGATTACTATAGCAAGGAGAAAACCAAGAAACTATTGTAGCATTCTAGGTGAAAAGTAATAAGGGTCTGCCCTCAAGGGTGGAGGCCATTCAAGTACAAAGAAAGGGGCATGTGTGAGAGATGTTGAACAAGAGAAATATTATGAGATTTGGCAACTCATTAGAGATGTGACATGGATCAATGAGGAGTCAAAACTTACTCGATAGTTGTGAATCCAGATATCTGGAAGAATAGTGGTACCTTTAATAGACATAGTAAAGTTTATAATAAGCTTTCTGTTAGACATTTTGAGTTGATATGTTTATGGGATGTCCAGTTCATCCTATTATGATATCATCCTATTATTATATATTAAGCCTGGACCTAGGGAGAAAGAATGGGATAGCATATAATGGATATGGGAATCAATTGCATAGAGTGACAACAAAACTCAGAATAGCTAATGAGATCATCAAGGAAGAGTATAGAAAAAGGAAAAATAAGTTAAATGGTCTAGGATACAGCCTAAATACTCAGAATTAGTAGATAGAACAGATAAGGATTCAGCTACGGAAACTGAGAAAGAAAAATCACAGGAAGGAGACGACCCAGTAGAGAGCAGTTACAAAAGCTCAGAGAGGAGAGAAAGTATTCACAAGAAAAAGAAAAAAAAAGTGGTCAACACAAAAGTTTCACATGCCACAGATAACAAAAAGTTAACAGATTTGGAATGAATAGAGCATTGCTAACTTTGGAGAAAACTGTTTCAACTGAATGATGTAGTTGTAATCCAAACTGCCAACGGTTTAGAAGCGATTAGGAGAACAGGAAGTAGAGGCAATGTCAGTAGATAATTTTTTTCAAGTAGTTTTCCTGAAAAGAGAAGAGATACAGAGCAACTAGGTATGGTAGGATCTATTGAGGGTTTGTGTTTGTAATTTTTTTGTGTGTTATGTATAGGGAGATTTGGTTATGTTTTTAGGCAATAAGGAATGAACCAATAGAAAGATAAAATGAAGACAGAATGTGGAGAAGATTGTGGGAAAATTTGCTAAAGAAGACAGGAATCTCCTGTTTCTCCAGGTTAGAAACATTGGAATTTTGCAGAAGGGTTAATCTTGACAAGAAGAGTTGTTTCTTTGTCAGAAAGGAATAAAGGAGGATATTGTGGGAAATTTGGAGATGAGAAGGAAGGAATAAAAAAACATCTGGCAAAAGCCCTGTTTTGTTTTGGTTTTGGTGGTGGTGGTGTGTTTTTTTTTTTTGGGGGGGGGAGGAAGGGAGTAAAGTATGATGTGAGATCTTCAGCTGAGCATGGAGGCCATGGCTATAATGGAGAATACAGACCTAACTCATATCAGTCCCTTGCTCAATCAACTCCAGTGGCTCCCTATTAATTCTAGGATTAAATAAAAATAACTCGATTTGGCACTGGAAATCTTTTACAACATAACTTCAACTTAGCTTTCTAGCCTTATTACAAATTACTTCCATTCATACATGCCACAATCTAACCAAAATGACCTTGCTATTTCTTCATTTTCTAGCTCCATGCCTACGTACAGTTTATTTCCCATGCCTGAAATATACATTCTTGGAATTCATCTTTTTAGAATCTCGTATTTCCTCCCAATTTCAGCTCATATATCACATTCTATATGAATCATTTCCTAATTCCCCTAACTATAAGTGAATTCCTCTCTCTAAAGATATTACTTTATTTTTTCATATATGTTTATAAACATACATGTCATCTCCCTCAGGAGAATTATAAGTGTTTTTTTTTTTTTTAAGGCAGAGCTGTTTTGTTTTTGTCTCTGCATTCCCACAGTGTGCCAATCATATAGGAGGAAATTAAGAAATACTTGTTTGCCTGATTGCATGACTTTTTCTCAGATACTATGACCTAGAATCTCACAATGTCAAAACCTGAACTGAAAAGAAAACTGCAAGATACATATCAAAATTGCATATTAGCAATGAGATGCCAGGGACATGAAATCATAAAAAAAAATTCTTTAAGAGAATATTTTGTTAATGGAAAACACCCAGGACTTGGACTAATTTTAATGACCTCTCTTGGCTCCACAGAAAATAAGATGAAACACACTTCCCTCCTATGGTAGAGAGGTAGAGAATTATGAAAATAGTGTGTCACTTGTACTATTAGACCCAATTGTGGTATTGGTAGGTTTTGTTTAATTGTTTTTCATTACTGTAAAAGAAGATTCATTTGGTGAGAATAGAGGAGAGAGGATGTAGACCAGTGGTGTCAAACTCAAAAAAGAAATGACAATCAGTGAACAGATACTTTCACAAGTATCCTTCAAGTCCACATATTGACTTAAATTTTTAAATTTAACATTTGTGTTTTTGTTTATTTTGCTAATTATTTCCCAATTCTATTTTAATTTTTATTCAACCCCCACCTCAGGAGGGTTGCAAGATGCAGCCTAGTTGCATGATTAATTTCTCTGGTGCAGAGAATAATGGTAAAGAACTATTTTGTGAGCAGGACCAGGAAATCGTTGTATACTTCAACAACAATACTATATGATGATCAATTCTGATGGATGTGGCCATTTTCAACAATGAGATGAACCAAATCAGTTCCAATGGAGTAGTAATGAACTGAACCAGCTACACCCAGCAAAAGAACTCTAGGAAATGATTATAAACCACTGCATAGAATTTCCAATCCCTCTAATTTTGTCTGCCTGCATTTTGGATTGCCTTCACAGGCTAATTGTACACTATTTCAAAGTCCGATTCTTTTTGTACAGCAAAACAACGGTTTGATCATGTATACATATATTGTATTTAATTTATACTCTAACATATTTAACATGTATTGGTCAACCTGCCATCTGGCGGGGGGGGAGGGGAAGATGGGAAAAATTAGAACAAAAGGTTTGGCAATTGTCAATGTTGTAAATTTACCCATGCATATATATGGTAAATAGAAACTATTCAAAAAAAAAAAAGAACTATTTTTTAAAAGTGAAAGATATCAATGAATTTCTCAAGAAGATAATTTATTGTTCTGCAGAATGATACTAATGCTAAAAATATGAATGGCTACTGGATTTCCTAATTAATTAAATAATGTTGACCTGAAAGAAGTCTGTCATTCCCATGAACTTTCCAGTTCTTAAAGATGCAATGAGGGTTCAATGTAATAAACAACTATTAATGTATGCTCTGTAAACATTTCACATAACAATCTTCTCTAACAAGATTTCTAAATTCCTTTAAGGCAGAAACCATGTTATGTATTTCATTTATAACCTCCACAGTACCTAGCACAGTCTACTATAGTGATTTTTTTCCTATTTCTTAGTGACTTTCTATACTCATCCCCAGTTTATCAATCCAGTAGCAACAAAAGTTTATCAATGTAGACATGTTATCAAAAAAGAAGAATAACCCTTGATGTTTGGCATTTACTAAATGCAGTCATATTAAATATCCTTTTAAATGACACTGAAATACTTGACTGAAATACCTAAATGTTTAGCAATCTTTAAAAGCAAATAGTCACATATATTTGTGATGTGGTTACAAAGTAAATAAATTGATTTCTAACTTTTACATGAAATAATCTCAATTGTGTAGTTATGCAAGTTATCTGAAACATAAATTATTGTGGCTGGTTTACTCTTTGAACAAACACAAACTTTGTTTAAAAAAAATAAAAATTTTCTTTAATAAAGAAAGTCAGCACCATGGCTAGCAGTTGTAGAATCTCAGAAAAGCTGGCTGCTTGCTTCAGCACTGGAGAGGTGGACAGTGCTCAGACTGTTGCCTCTAAGGGAAGAGGTATTATGGGAAAATGTGAGCAGGAAAGGTAGAAAACATTACTGGACATACTGAGGAAGAGACCATTAGACATATTATTAATGCCTAGTGCTTTGTTTTTAGAAACTAAAAGTAACATATACATTAAAATGGACCCTATTTGCCTTCATAGATATATTAGGAGAGCATTCATTTTATTCAGAATATCAAATGAATAGCATCCCATAGAAGTATTCTTCTCGGAAGTTCACACATCAATTCCAATAATGCTGATATTGTGGAAAGTAATTTTGGAATTACCCTAGAGCCAAAAGCACGTTCTTTTTAAAAGGATAACAAATCTTCCAGCAAATTCTCAATCATGAAAATTAATTTTTGGCATTTTGAATCCAGAAGTTACTGAAAGCAAGATCTGCAAAAAGAGGTAGCACTAAAGATGCATTATATCATTTTTGGTCCAAAGTGGTTGTAATTATGAATCAAGGAGATTTGCCATCTTGTATGCTTAACAAATTGCCTATTATAGCATTATAGGATGTTAGAGCCTGAAGAAAATTTGGAACTCAATTATTCCAACTCCCCTGTTTTCAAATGAAGAAACTGAGCTCAGAGACATCATAAAACTATTCTATTTAAGGTGATTTGAAACTATGAGAGAAAAATTACTTAATTGTTTGTATTTCCTATAATGAAGCAATTTCATGACTGGTTAATACACTAAAGAAGTTAGTTACAGAAAGGAAGTTCTCATATGTACCAAAATATTCAAAGAAACACTATCTGTAATATAAAAATGCTAGAAATAATTTGTGTCCAACAATTAAAGAATGGTTAAACAAAATGTGGCTAAAATAACATAGCATTATTATACCATAAGGGATAATGAATATTGAAGAATTCTGAGAAACATGAGAAAATTTGTATGAGATGCAGTGATACCCAACAGGCATTTATTAAATGCATCCTATGTACCAAGCCAATACTAAGCACTGGGGATTCAAAGAAAAGCAAAAAAAAAAAAAATGCTAGCCACTGTCATCAAGAATCTCATAATTCTAACATCTTACTTTTTAAAAATATAGAATAAGGAAAACATAACCAAGATAATAAATATATATAACAGCTATGATAATGTAACTGAAAACAATATTAAAAGACAAAAGAAATCAAGTCAGGTAGAATGCCCAATATTGGTTCCAAATAATAAAGGTTAAAACATACTTCCTGTCTATTAAGAAATGGTAACTTTTAAGATGGTAAGCTATAAATGCTAACAATTGTCTTCATTATATCGAATGCAAAAAAGTAATATTAGTTTTGCTTAAATCTATTTTCATAGCACTTGGTTATTTATTGTTGATGCAATATGATTACTGTGTCAAAACAAAATATCACTAAAAATATAAAAACCAAAAGTACAGTTCTAAGTTATATTCTAAGCAATGCCATTAAAATATGTAGTTTTCCAAATTGGCTCTTATAAAGACTAATAGACATGGATATACAAAATCTGGAGTATTGGATTTTTAAAAATTATCTTATTACCTTTTTTTAGGTTTACCACTAGTAAACACATTTTAAATAAATTCTAAATATATGTATGGAAAAAGAAATTTATTCTACTAGTTTTGAGGAGAAGACCCCATTTGGTACACAAATATACTAATATTCTTGATATTTCAGATAAAAGGAAGTAATTAATGTGTACTTTTCTTAGAAATTAATTATCTATTTTCTCTTTCCAGTAAACATCACTTCAAAAAAAAAAAAAAGTTAAACTTCACTATTGTTAAACTAAATAAATATGTGGATCTAGTATGCAGAATTAATCACAAGCTTTCCCAGATAATAATGTAAAAAACCCCACCCCTGTTACTTCTAAGATTGTAGGATGAGCCCTCCTTACAGGTTCAATCAACAAAGCACAACCTAGTGCCTGAAATATAAATCAAAGTATCTCACATCCCTGGTACTTATTGACATTTGGTACCTTCACATTTCTAATATGTGTAAGATGTGCCTATTTTTATTTACAGCACAAACCACAGGCTGAATGTAAAACAAGATGCTTAATAAATCTAGAGGAACATAAAACACTGGCATAACTCAGACAGCAAGACAGACACTCACTCCTTAATTAAGTGGGTGATGTTCTGTTTAAAACAAAAAGACAACCCTGGGCTATAGCTAAGATTAAGCACTCAGTGTTGCGAAGGAAGCTCCAACCATTTTCAGGGCAAAGGCTTTAAATCATGAAAAATAAACCATCTAATAGTCTGTATTCAATAGTAAGTAGACAGTCAGGACACAGACTGATTTGGATTAACACATTTTCAGTTATAACAAGTAATTTTACAGAGGATTAGTATCTTGATGGTCTGATCAATACTAGGCACTGCTGCTATTACAGATGAAGAGAAAATTGCCCCTCTGGTAATAAAGTGTGCGTGTCTTCGTTCTCCTTCATTTGCTGAGTCCATTACTGTAATGGTTCCAGCATTAACAGCTGGGGCAATTTAAGCAGCAGGGGTCTGATGAATTTAAAAGCTGGAAACATTCACTAGTCATTCTTTCCTCTCAGTCTGCATATGCAAGTCCTCTGCCTGGCTGGTTCCAATATAAAGATCATGTTTTATGAGAACAATGACTATTATTTCTCAATTATTGTGTCATTAATAGTGTTACCAGCCAATAATATGACTAAAACAAAAATTGCTGGCAGTATACTGGCTGCTGATTCAGCTAAAAATTATACACTATTTACCTAAATAACAAGCTTGACATGACCACAGGCTCAAGCCCACATAACCTGTAATGTTTGAATTCATTTATCCAGTTCTAATCACTAGTGAAAGAGCATTTCTATTGACAATATAAAAACTGATAAATATATATACATATATATGTATATATATCTATATATACATATAGATATATATACACAGATATATGTAAAATAGCACATTTTTTCCATCTCTTTGTATTTTCAAAGGACCATATACAGGACAACAGAGAGATAATGTTTTGTTGTACATCAAAAAAGGAAATCCATATTAATGCAGCATTGAGACTTTAATCATACCCAATGCAGCAGAGTGAGCTAAGGTCGTATCATCAGCCCATTTTTTATTACTCTTGGGCCTCAACAATCTTATGATCTGATCACTAAATGAAGGTGTCAAAAGGCAGACAAAAAAGCTGATAGGTGAATAATCACTCTAAATTTCCTGGCCTTTATCTGATGACAAATAATTCTTAGAGCATTCTTTCCACTAACATGAAATTCTAAAACAAAAAAAAAATTTGTTCTACTTCAACTAATTATAAAGGCCTCAACTCCTTCCTTTCTACATGACAGTTCTTCCATTAGTGTGAAGCTACTGTGGTCATTTAATTAATGGGTAATATTTCCAAAACCAACAGCTAAGAGCCTCCAGTAAGACAGCGTGGTACATGTTTATGGGACTAAAAAAAAAAAAATGCCTCAATGTCTACCTTTCTCTCATCCTGACCTAATTTTACCTCCTAAGGGAGGTAAATTGTATTTCTTCTCTGAGCCTGTGAAATACAAAAATATACCAAAATTATAAGATGATTTTTTTAACTCGTGTTTCTATTTGAAGACTTGACACGATATACTTAGACTTTTATTCACTTTCTCTATACCATGTCTTTCCTATAAGAGTTCCAAAAAAATAAGTGACAGTGATGTCTTAAATACAAAATTTCTTTACTCTTTATATATCATTTAAATGACATGCCTAGCATCAGGCATAGGATATAAATGACATATAAACACTGCTTTTGCTATGACTCTCCCTTAAGAAATTTGCCATTATTCATAAGCTGGATAATATATTAGATATGGAGAGTAAATATTATTGATGAATTGAAAAAGAAGACTAAAAATATATATATTCCAATGTGATAAACAAGGAGTTAAATAGTAAATCAATTTTTAAAACTAACAAACTAATGCAATGTATTGGGAATTGTACTGTAAAGTAATCTGAAATCCATAAACACAATGAATCATTTCACCACATTCTTGATCATGTCCCATCTCTCATTACTAGATGACCTACTGGAAACCAATAATAAAATCTACTTGTGAGTATGTGCGTGTATGTGTGTGTGTGTGTGTGTGTGTGTGTGTGTGTGTGTGTATCAATGTTAAAAAGAAGCCTAGACTTCTTATTGTTCATCAAAAATACAAGTCACAATAAGTAACATGATATGGCTCCAAGTGGTTAAGCCTCTTGACCACATGCAATTTTGCTGACCTGTCAGAGTCCCTAATCCCTCTATTTCTCAACATATTCTGATTCATTTCCAAAGTCTTTAGCTCTCATCACCCTAAAGGAACCTTAGGACAAAATAATGTATACCAAGAGCTTTGTAAATCTTAAATGACTACATAAATGTGAGCTATACCTGTTAGTATCATTAGTCAACTTTCCATGTTCCCATTCACTCTTATAGCCTTAAATCTTGTTCTGGGAACTCCAGACTCCATGCCTCAAACCCTTAGGTTCCCTCCCCTCTCACTAATCTACAGAAATACAAGAACCTTTCAGCAGTAGCTAGCATATTCAGGTAATCGATTCTCATGGGGCTACTGCTAAAAGAGGTGGTATGGAAGCAACCCATTCCTTTAATCAGATCATTGTACTTTGTTCACAAGAGTCACTTTAAAATGTCTGCTTAATTGCCTCGAAAGGCAGTGATATAATGGACAAAAACTTGGCTTGGAATCAACACAAACTAAGTTTCAATCCCATCCCTGACACTGCCTATATAATTTTGGGCAAACCCCTCTGAGCTTCAATTCCCTCATCAATAAAAAAAAAAGAAGAACCAGCAAGTACTTCCTTCGAATTTCTGTTTGTTATGAGCACTGATTAAGCACTTGCTTTGTGCCAGCACTCTGCTAGCTAATGGGCTAACAAAGACAAAAGGTTCCAACTTTCCCTCAAAGAGCTTGTCTTCTTGGAACATGAACACAAGTCAATAAATATAAAATGTATATTTGGTAACTGTCAAAAATAACAGGGGCAGGAGTCACTAGACTTCAGAACAGAAGACTTTAAGAGAGAAAAGGCATTTGAGACAAGCTCTAAGAATTTAAAAATCCTGAAGAGCAAGAGTGATTGCCAAGCATGGGAGCCAACCTAGAACTCGGGCTTGGACACAGGAGATGGAGCATTATGTGTGAAAGACAGCAAGCAGGCCACTTGGTTCAGACAGTGAAATGTGTAAAGAGAAGCGATGTGTAATAAACCTGAAGAGGTGCTGCAGGAAGGCTTGAAATGCCATAGAAGTTTGCTTTTTATCCTAGAAGCAACTGGTAGCCAAATGAATTTACACAATAAGGAGTTTACTTGGGGATAAAACATTTTGATTACAGTATAAAAGTCAGTTTCTTTGGTTGGTATTATTATTATTATGAAATGAATTGAATGCCAATGTACAACTATAATTTGAAGACCACAATAGCATGGAACAGTGGAAAGAGTGCAAGATTTTTAGATTAGTAGAAGACTGCTTCTTCTATTTAATACCTGTGTGACCTTGAGCAAGTTTTTAAAAGCAAGTGTTTTAAGAGACTCAGTTTTCTTGTTTGTAAAATGAGGGAGTTTGGTTTAGGTCACTTCTAATATTAAATCAGGTGTTCTTAACCTGATGTCCACAAATTATTTCAAAGAAATGTTTTTTAATGTCATTCAAGACCTTTTTGGAAACATTCATATGCTAGGCTACTTGTGAGTAGGATGATGAGGGAGAATGATAGGACAAGCATAGTGTTGGTTGTTGGTAATTGGATGGCTCATGATAGTGATAAAAGGAGGGCAATTTTTAGGCTGCCAAAGGGGTCCATGACACTAAAAAGAGTAAGTGCCTCTGATCTAAATTTTAATGCTATTGTTCTACTCTTGTATGTCTACTTTCATTATTTTAATCTTAGTATTACCCAACTGTAAAGTCAGCCTGACATTGGAGATAAGGGTAGATTGGAGTCAGAAAGACCTGAGTTCAGATCTCTATCCTAATATTTACCATCAAGTTACTTAATTAGGCATAAAGGTCTTAATTCCCTCCTTTCTATATCACCAGTTTCCTTAACTATGAAATTGGGGGGGCCAGGTGATCTCTAAAGTTCCTTTTTTTCATAATTCACTGTTAACCTTTGTGCAGGAAGACATAATAATCTCCAGTTACTAGTTATTTGTTTTTTTTATTAAGGGATTTCCACACATTTGGCAAACTTCAATGCTATTCACTCCCTATGCCATTTACTGAATTGTGAGATTTGGATTTCTTTTTCTAAAGATTAAGCAAAGTGAAACACAAATATATGTCAATTAAACATTTTAAAATACCTACGATGTTGCAGACATTATTCTAGTCACACAAAAAATGACACATTCCCTAAGGAGATCATATTTAATCAAAAAAGAAAATATATAGATATGCAAATACATGAGTTTGGTAGCTGTTGGCATTTTACTTGACCTATGATTTTATCAGTAGAGTGAACTCCCTAGGGAGAAAATTCCCTCTTCCAACATGGATCTCTCTTCTTGGTAATAGGGGCTGTTTTCTACAGAGTACCTACTAACTTCATTGATTACTCTGTAACTTAGAGCCACAAAAGTATACAGAGACTATCATATATCAGAGATAGGACATAAACCCCAGATGTTTTTTCACTCCAAAACTGGCTATTTCTTCTATATGGACTTTCAAGGGAGATTACGAAAGACATCAAAGAAGAAAGAAATAGCTCTCTAGTCAACTATTGAGGGAAACCAGCCATGGGTAACAAACAGCCTGTTCAAAGACACAGAAATGGGAGGTGGGGTATCATTTTTGAGGGGCTGTGAAAAGTTTGGGGGAACCAGAATGCATTGCCCCTTCTTACCTTTTCATTACTTTTATGTTACCCTCCCCTCAACCTTATGAAATAGCCATGTTGGTCTCCACTTAATGATCTAACCCTCTTGGCTATTCCCCACAGGCCATTCCAACTGCTAGCTCCCCCTCCCCCTCTATCCCTCATTCTTAGTTTGTATTCTCTCTTAACCTCCATCCCTTGGTATGGTATCCTGAATTGTCTCCTAGTCCCCTCTCAAGAGCCACTCTTGATGTGATTCCTGTTCTGATCTGCCTGGCTAAAGGTATATTACTCCCACCACCACATAACTCACTTTATATTCATTTGGTATATGTACTTCTATACATTCATGAGTCTCCTCCATAACAATGAATGTACCTTGAAGATACTTTCATTCTGTTTTTGTATCCTAAGAGCTTGACAAAGGTAGACAGTAAGCACTCACTAAATGCTTGTTGTTTACTCAATTACATAATAGACCAGAAAAGCATTTTTGGATCCTGGGTATAAAGGGCTTTATAAATGCCAAACTGAGGTTTTTATTTGTTTATAGAAAGAAAAAAGCACCAATGGAGTCTACTGTG
Source organism: Sminthopsis crassicaudata (assembly GCF_048593235.1). Taxonomy (NCBI): domain Eukaryota; kingdom Metazoa; phylum Chordata; class Mammalia; order Dasyuromorphia; family Dasyuridae; genus Sminthopsis; species Sminthopsis crassicaudata. The sequence goes on along the minus strand of NC_133618.1, from coordinate 489,118,990 downwards.
TAGAGAGAAGTGACATGATAGATCTGCTCAAAAAATTTCTGTCTTAATGAAATTTGTAGCTATATTAAAAAATCGTTATAGGATCATAGAATCATAAATTGGCAAAAGGTGTTTTTCCTGTTCCCTCTTTTTTTTTTTTTTTTAAAGCTCTCAGCCCTGGATCTAGAGTTGGCCAACCAACTTTTATTTCCTCTCTGGAGGGGACATTCCTATGCCCTTATGTGAGGGCCACAGGGCACACACTTGAAAGGGGTGGACACATCCATCCAGGATGAGACCTGAAGAACTAGACAAGTTCACAAGGGCTCCTCCTGCCCCTGATTTTGCCCCTTGGCAGCCAGGGTTGGTTTCTGTAACAATTCCCCTGGGAAGGGCAGCTCCTGACATTAATGGATGTATCTGTTGGTGCTGACTCTGGGGAGAGGGGAGCTGCTCTACTGGGGAAGGAGGAAATGGGACATCTTGCCCCATCCCTGTCATCTGCTCTGGAAAAAAACAACTCCTATAAGATGTGACTGGTGTGTCTCCTCCCCTGAAAAGGATTTATGTGGGTCTTGGGGGCCACTGCTCAATTCTGGTTGCCGGCCCTTTAAATGTCCATCTCAAACTGTGACTCCTCATGGGTTCCTGACTTGTCCTCATGGCTGTTGGGGAGGTGGTTCGGGGTCATTTCAGTAGCCCAGGAATGATGGGCAGATCCCGGGGAGGTGTTTTGGCCACAGGAGAGTTATGACATTCCATCAGAAATTTTCAGTCATAGATGATCCTGTTACCTCTGGGGGTGGTGCTGAAGAGCGTGCCTCCCGGAGTGGTGATGTATCCTCAGGCAGCAATGGCAAGCCATCGCTGAGCACGACCCGCTGAGTAGCCAGGATGGCTCAGCTCAGGGTATGGCCACAGCTCCCACCCGCAGATATGGTGCTGTTCCCTCTTTAGTAGGAAAATACTAAAGGCTCCTTTTGTGTATAGTTCCACTATAATAAATGTCTATTTTCTCCCAGTTCTGCCAGTTCTATACTACGTACAACCAAGCCTTTGGGATTCAGTTTGGTGGGCAACATTACACTGATTCAAGAAGAGCTATTATTTGAAGGGAGCTATAAATTAGTAGGCAATATACTTATCCAGTTGGGCAGCAAGAGCATAGAGAAGTGACACTCGACCTAAACTCGTGTTAGCAATGCACACTTCTGGTACTGGGCTGAGGTGGGAGAGACAGAATGTGAGGCGATACTGAGGTGAGGTGAGTTCCCAGGCTGGGGTGTATGGTGTGGGGAAGGGAGAGAGATGCAGAAGACGGAGAACTGACAGCCCGCGGCCTTGTATAATAACGGAAGCCACCACAACGACAGGTGCTAGGGATGTACAGTGCATGCTGTGCATGTCATGGCCATTGCAGGGGGAATGTATGGGCTGTGTCTAGTGCACGGGTATAGTAACAGTTAGTACTACAAGTCCCAGCTTGACTCTATCATTGTCATTATGCTGTAATAACAATGTAATGGCTTCTTCTTAGCGCATGTTGCAGTACTGACTGCTATTGTCGCCCACAATGAAACTCCTAGTACCAGACCGTGGCCTATATTCATAGTGACCTCATGTCTGGCTATTGTGGTCATCAGTTTTATCATTGTGTGTATGTTCTGTAGTTTCATAAAGAGATGGAATATTGCTAACATATATTATCACCTTTTAATCACTGGGGGTCTGACCTTAGTGCCCCCCACTTATCCGGAATATGAAGGGGTGCAGAGCTGGTGTCCTGCTTCACCCCCCTCCAGATTAAGTCCCCATACACTTGTGCAGCTTCAAGTCACATGACGATCTCCCCCAGAAGCCCCAATGTACTATATGTCACTGAAGCTCATTCTGCACATACAATATATCACGGTTATATACATATATGCACAGTCTTGCCTGCAATTATGATAAATTACGAGTGCAGAACATACACTCACGCAGTGCTGGATCATGAGAACTGATCCCAGTAATCAGAGGAAGTCAGGGCATTTGGGAGGGCCGCCTGAGTGGTGACTTATGTGCAGTGAAGGTCTGAAGTGGGAGAGAGAGTGCGGGAAATGGAGGCATCACAGCGCAGAGGCAGCTTGGAGGAAGTTGGGCATTGCAGTCTGCATGTCTCTGTGTGGGCAAAGTTATTGCTGGTATATTGTTTTTGTAACGATATATATATATATATATATATAATATAGTATAATATATATATGTATATATTTTTTTTTTTTTTTTACTAATAGCAATTTGGAATCTCTTAGAAATAATGATGTCAAGAAAAAGAGAAATTGACTTGGAGAGTAGGATATTCAAAGAATAGTGGACTTATGATCACTTTTCATGCAGTACAAGGAAAGAGCTGTATGTCTGATAGGCCAGAATATAGTGTCTATGTTCAAAGAATATAATTTGCGTCAACACTATGAAATTCAACATAAAGATAAATATGATTGTTTGGTTGGAGAAGTGAGAAAAGATAAAATATTAAAACTAAAAAATACATTGACAACTCAGCAAAATATTTTTGTGAAGCAAAAGTAGCTAAATATTTCATCACTGTGAGCAAGTTTTCAATTGCCAAACTAATAGCATGCACTGGCAGACCATTTGTGGAGGAAGAATTTGTTAAAGAATGCCTTCTTTCTGTTGCCAAAGAGATGTGTCCAGAGAAGGCCAATTTATTTAGTACAGTGAGTCTTTCAGGACCTACAATTACATGAAGGATTGAAGAAATGGGAGACAATCTGCATCAGCATTTGCAAAACTCCACAAAAAAAAATTTCATATTTTTCCTTGGCACTCGACGAAAGCAATGATGTTTGTGATTCTGCACAACTTCTGATTTTTATTCATGGGACGAATGATTATTTTGAAGTCATAGAAGAGCTTGCTGCCTTGCAAAGCATCAAAGGAACAACTACAAGAGAGGATATCTATGAAAAGGTTTGCCAAACTATGAATAGTTTGGAGCTGGACTGGGCTAAACTAGCCAGCGTGACAACTGATGATGCCCCTAGCATGGTGGGATCTAAGAAAGAAGTAATTGCTCGCATTAACCAAGAGATGGACAAACAACCATTCTCATCCAATAGCCATACAATGCCTTATCCACCAACAAGGCAGAATTTTGAAACTTTTCTATGACTTACTTCAACAGATTACAACTTTTCTGCTTTCAAAAAACAAAGAAGTACCAGAGCTCAATGATGGAGAATGGAAATGGCACCTTGCCTTTCTGACAGATGTAACAGAGCTACTCAACAATTTCATTATGCAACTTCAAGGAAAGAGGAAGCTCATCTGTGATATGCAATCACATGTCAAAGCATTTGAAGTAAAATTAGGGCTCCTCATCAAACAAGTGAAGGAGGAAAACTTCTGCCATCTCCCCACAACTCAAAATCTGTTGCAGAAAAACCTCTGATTGCATTCCCAAATAAAACATGTGTGGATTCATTGAAAAAATTGCAAAAGGAGTTCCAATTTAGATTTAAAGCGCTTCATCTCCATGAACAGGACAAATAGCTTTTCCATAACACATTTTCTATTGACATTGAAAATGTGGTTACACACATGTAAAATGTATGGTATTGCCTGTCATCTAAGGGAGGGAGTAGAAGGAGGGAGGGGAAAATCTGGAAAAATGAATACAAGGGATAATGTTATAAAAAAAATTACTCATGCATATGTACTGTCAAAAAAATTTCTAATTATAAAATTAATTTTTTAAAAAAGGAAAAAACAAAAACAAAAAAAAAAAAGAAAGAAAGAAAGAAAAAGAAAATGTGGTTACAATTTACCAAATGGAACTGGCTGAATTGCAGAATTGTGATTCTCTGAAAGACGCATTCAAGTCAAGCAGCCCTCATATTTCTATGCATCTCTCCCCTCTGAGACATATCCTCATCTCAGGAACCATGCACCCAAAATGGCAACCATCTTTGGCAGCACTTATGTCTGTGAACACTTTTTCTAGAATGAAACATTTGAAATATCCAACCAGATCAAGACTAACAGATACACACTTGCATCAATTGTTATGACTAGCAGTGACAAATATGGAACCAGACACTGACCATCTTATTAGTCAAAAGGAGGCCCATAGTTCCCATCGAAATACTGGTAAATTTGTTGATTTAACTTTACTTCATTTTAAATATTGTATTTGTTCCCGTTTTGTTTCTTCACTTCAAAATAAGATATATGCAGCGTGCATAGGAATTTGTTCATAGTTTTTGTTTTTACTATAGTTCGGCCCTCCAACAGTCTGAGGGACAGTGAACTGGCCCCCTATTTAAAAAGTTTGAGGACCACTGGCATAGAGTATCAGGCCTGGAGACAGGAAATGCTGAATTCAAATATGGTCTCAGACATTTACTAGCTATGTGACCTTGAATAAGTCATTCACCTCTGTTTGCCTCAGTTTCCTCATCCGTAAATGAACTGGAGAAGGAAAACCATTGCAGTAGCTTTGCAGAAATAGCCACAAATGGGGTCATGAAACGTAAGGCATGACCAAAATGACTGAAAAACAATAATATTTGTCCAGTCAGATTACTATCCAGTCAATGTTAACTTGCATTGTGAATTTCTTGTCGTTGTTAATATGAAAAAAGAGTGATTTTTACAGAAACTGTTTATGCAGTGTTATAATATATAACTGAAACAATGGGAGAAAAAAATTTCACCAAAAGATTAAACTGATCTTTTATTACTGTGAATAAGAATTATTCTGAAGTAGAATATTGTATGATAAAATGAAGCAGCTGGTCCATTATAATCTAAAGTGCTAAACTAAGCAAGAATCCCAAGTGGGGTAGTAGATTTGGAGACACCAAACTGGGATCAAATTCTGACTACATAGACAAGCTCCCTTTAGTCATTTATATAAGTTTGGCCAACGTTCTTTTCTGAGGCTCAGTTTCCTTACCTACAAAATGAAGACCTTAATATACACTTCTCTAAGGTTACTCCCAATTCTACAAACTTTGATCCAATTAATCGTGGCTCTGTCACTAAATTATTGTGTGATCCTGAACAAGCCACTTCCCTTCTGGTAGATATCAATTTTTTTTAGCTGTAAAATAAGAGTATGGGGTAACTAGTTGACCAGGCCTGTTGTCAGAAAGACTCATTTTCCTGTGTTCAGGCCTCCAATACTTATTAGTTGTATGATCCTGAGCAAGTCACTTAAATTTGTTTACCTCAGTTCCTTATTAACAAAATGATCTAGAGAAGGAAATGACAAACCATTCCTAGCTACCAAGAAAATCCCAAATGGGATCATGAAGAGGCACAGCTGAAAAACTACTGAACAAAAAATAAGAGTTCAGATGAAATAATTGCTAAAGTCCATTTCAAATATAAAATTCAACAATCCTATCATTCTATATGAGTGCAAATAAATAGAAGCAGAGACCTTTACATTTATTTCTACTGAACTCCTTGTTATTGACTCATCTGTTTCTAACAACAGATATTTTGGATCCCAACACAATCACATGGTGAAGCTGCATGGCTTCTGAAAGGCAATAAAACTGAAGTTCAAGTTCTGGCAGAAGCTATAATGAACAAAAAGCTTCAAAAGTATAGATATGATTGTTTTACAAAAACCAGCCTAAATTAGCTTAGAAAGCCTCAGAACCAAAAGATTAGGAAACAGGTAAATATTTTTAGTCATCAAGATTACTTTTCAAGGTACAGGAAGAGTTACAATTTGTATTGGTGGAGCCTAATGTGCTCACACGAATGGAATAATCAATAGATGCTTTAAGTATTGACCCTGGAATATAATATATCAAAGGGAAAAAGAAAGAGGCACACAATCAAGAATACCTTAACCTGAACAAGATGTGTATTATCCCACAAGGAGAAAAATGGAACTTTAATGGAATAAAGGATTTCAAAGACTTTTAATAAAAGGAATGCAATCACAAGAGCCATTTAACTAAAAAAAAATTTAATTTATTTTCACCAAATAGAAGAGACTATATGATGATATAATACTGAAATTCTAATAGAGAAAAGAGCTACAAGAATCCCTTCAGAATCTTAATGTCTTCAAAAAGTATTGAGGAACTTAAAAAATAAAAATATAGGGTATGCCTGTAGATTGATTCTATTCCAGGGATCTAAAGTAGGGAAAGAGAAGAAAGGGTAAAAAGAACACACTAGATAGAAAACAGGAAAAGGGGGAGGAGAACTTTCTATTTTTCATTTGTCATTTTAATCAACATAAAAAACAAAATTGATCAAAGCTTCTCTTATCTGTATTGAAGAGACAATATTCTCTAATATATAATCTGCAAATAAATTTGTATGTTAAATTATAGTTTAATATATTCTAATGCACTCGTCAACTTATTTATAAAATTTTCCTTGAAATTTTACATGACTAACCCAAATAATTATCTACAGCAATGTATCTAAATATAAAGGACCAGTAGAGGTAATCTAGTTCAATCATTTGTTTTACAAATGAGAAAAATGAGACCCATACAGGTAAATGACTTGTTTCAAATCAAATAGTTGAACTTCTAGCCAAGATAGCTACTGACTGCCCACATCCCACAAATACCTATTCCAGCAAAAAACCTGAAATTTACACCAGACTGAACAATAATTAAGATATCTAAGGCAAAACTATGACTTCTTCTGTCTGTCTAAGAAATATACAAAAAATCAACCAGAAGAACAATTTGGAACTATGTTCAAAAAGTTATCAAAATATGCAAACCCTTTGATCCAACAGTGTTACTACTGGGTTTATATCCCAAAGAGGTATTAAAGAAGGGAAGGGAACCTGCATGTGCCAAAATGTTTGTGGCAGCCCTTTATGTAGTGGTTAGAAACTGGAAACTGAGTGGATGCCCATCAATTGGAGAATAGTTGGATAAATTGTGGTATATGAATGTTATGGAATATTAATATTCTGTAAGAAATGACCAGCAGGATGAATACAGAGAGGCCTGGAGAGACTTACATGAACTGATGCTGAGTGAAATGAGCAGAACCAGGAGATCATTGTACATTTCAACAACAATATTATACGAGGATGTATTCTGATGGAAGTGGATATCTTTGACAATGAGAAGATCCCATTCAGTTCCCATTGATCAATGATGGACAGAATCAGCTATACCCAGAGAAAGATCACTGACAAATGAAAGTGGACTACTTGCATTTTTGTTTTTCTTCCCAGATTATTTTTACCTTTCTGAATCCGATTTTTCTTGTGCAGCAAGAGAATTGTATAAATATGTACACATATATTGTATTTAAGATATATTTTAACATATTTAACATGTATGAGACTAGGGGAGGGGGTGGAGGGAGGGAAGGGAAAAGTTGGAACAGAAATGATTGCAAGGGACAATGTTGAAAAATTACCCATGCATATGTTCTGTTAATAAAAAGCAATAAAAAAAAAATCAATCAGAAGTTCAAGGCTTAATAGAAAAGAAGGTTATGAGGAAAGCCAGCACCAACATAAGCAAACAAGCACCAGTTCCCAATGTGATTAGAGTTGAACCAAAGGCTCAGGTTGTCTTCAGCAAGGTGTCCTGAGGCAGCAAGAGTCAATATATCCCATCCCCAGAGAAAGCCCCAGGGTAGGGGCAGAAGATAGGCAAGCACAGCACAATCATAGTCAGACTGGGACAGCCCCAATGCTTAAGGCTCCAAGGGGAGCTCCAGCAATCTGTCACAAGACACCAAAAAGGACCCTGATAATGGAGAGCTCTTTACCTCAAAGATCCAGGAATAGCCTACTCAAGAGAATTGAAGGGCAGCACAGAAACCCAGTGACCCAATAGGGTCCTATATCCAAAAGAGCATTGGAGGGGGCAGGGAGAGACTGCCCCTAGCCCAAGGATCCAAATCAGGAACTTAAGTTGTAGAGATGAGTAAATCAATAAAGACATCAACTGTATAAAAAAAAATTATAATACATCTAACAATTACCTAAAAGGAAAAAAACTCCATAACTTCAGATACTCAAAGGAAAAATGAATTTTCCACAAGATAGAATAAACAGAAATCAATGGCTATATGTTAACAAGAACTATTAAGAAATCCAAAGGCTGAGAAAAAGTAAAATACAATATATATATCAAAAACAAGTAATCTGGGAAACAGGTTAACAAGGAAGGATAATTTTAAAATTATTGACCAAGGAAGCCATGGATAGAATATTAGACTAAGAGTCAAGAAGACAAGCTCAAATCTGCCCTTAACTACTCACCAGTTATATGATCCTAAGAAAGTTTAAATTTCTGATTTTCTCAGTTTCATCAATTATAAAATGGAGATCATAATAACACCTACTTACCAGGATTGTTGTGAGGGTCAAATGAGATATCTGCATAATGCACAGAGCCTGGCATATAATTAGTGTTGCTATGTATTTATTCCATTCTTCCCTCTTATTCCCTGAAAACCATGATTTAAAAAAAAAAAAAAAAAAAAAAAAAAAAAAAAGCCTGAACAGGATATTTTTTTAAAAATCAGAAATGAAAATTGCCAGATTATTAAAACTAAGAACAAAGTGAAGATAGAAAAAAAAATCCACTTATCAAAGGAAAACTTTCAGGTAAGTCACAGCCAAAATCCAAAGTTCCCCCATTAAAAAATACTGAAAACACATAGAAAAAAGAAATTTAAGTAAAAAGGAATCACAAAATTACTTAATAGCTTCTACTATAAATGAGAAGAGACCAAAAAGAAAATGAGCTGGAAAAAGGAGAATGATATTACAGCAGAATTTCTAATAAAGCATTTCTAATAAAAAAGGCCAGAGCTGAAGTGTAATTTTGAAATGCAATCACAAAAATCAAAATAAATCTTAAAAGTTAAATTTATTTGTGAAGAAACTATAGGATAATATAGTAATGAAATTCTAATAAAGAAGGTACAAGAGTATTGAGGGTCTCAGAAAAGAAAAACATAGGACATGAATGTGGATCTAGTCTATTCTAAGGATCTTAAGAGATAAAAAAATAATATATTAAAAAATAATTCACTAGTATAGAAAAGAGGAAAAAGGATAGGAAAACAACTTTTTCATAATGAGGCTTATTTGATGTCTGTTCCTTTAATCTCTTCATCTCTCTGTGTAGACTCTTCTCACATATTTCAGTTATGAAAAAGATATGCATGGGCACATACAACTCAACAGGACAAACAGTGATAAAGGATGAGTTAAAAAGGAGGATAACTATGATGAGCATATATTTTTAATTTTTTTAAATTTTCTATTATAGTTTATATTTACAAGATATATGCATGGATAATTTTTCAGCACTGATCCTTGCAAAGCTTTCTGTTCCAACTTTTCCCCTCCTTCCTACCCACTCCCCAAGATGGCAGGTAGATCAATACATGTTAAATATATTAAGGTATATGTTAAACACAATATATGTATACATATCCAATTATTTTACTGCACAAGAAAAATCAGACTTAGACATAAGGTAAAAATAACCTGAAAAGGAAATCAAAAATACTAGCAGATAAAAACAGAAAGAGTGGAAATGCTATGTTGTAGTTCACACTCATTTCCCATATGATGGAACTGATTTGGTTCATCTCATTGTTGAAGAGAGCCCCGTACATCAGAATTGATCTTCATATAATATTGTTGTTGCCATGTATCTCTTGGTCCTACTCATTTCACTCAGCATCAGTTCATGGAAGTCTTTCCAGGCCTTTCTGAAATTATCCTGCTGGTCATTTCTTACAGAACAATAATATTCCATAACATTCATATACCACAATTTATAAAGCCATTCTCCAATTAATAGGCATTCATTCACTTTCCAGTTTCTACCCACTATGAAAAGGGCCGCCACAAAGACTCTTGCACATCCAGGTCCCCTTCCCTTCTTTAAGATCTCTTTGGGATATAAGCCAGTAGTAACACTGCTGGATCAAAGCATAGTTCCAAATTGCTCTCCAGAATGGTTGGATGCATTCACAATTCTACCAACAATGTATCAGTGTCCCAGATTTCCCACAGATCCAGCATTCAGCATTATCTTTTCCTGTCATTCTAGCCAATCTGAGAGGCCTGTAGTGGTATCTCAGAGTTGTCTTAATTTGCATTTCTATGATTAATGACTTGGAGCATCTTTTCACATGGCTAGAAATAGTTTCAATTTTTTCATCTGAAAATTATCTGTTCATATCCTTTAACCACTTATCAATTGGAGAATGGCTTGATTTCTTATAAATTAGAGTCAATTCTCTATATCTTTTGGAAATGAGGCCTTTATCAGACCCTTTGACTGTAAAAATGTTTTCCCAGTTTATTGCTTCCCTTCTAATCTTGTCTGCATTAGTTTTGTTTGTATAAAAACTTTTCAATTTGATATAATCAACATTTTCTATTTTGTGATCAATAATGATCTCTAGTTCTTCTTTGCTCACAAATTCCTTGAGAAGGATATATTTAAGAAGGAAAATAAACTTTCTAATCCTGAAGCAAAGATTAAAAAGGGAAAAAAGAACTAAAATTTAAATAAGTGCCTACCAGTTGGGGAATCACTAATCACTAAAGAAATTGCAGTCCATGAAAGTAATGAAATATTCTACCAACAAAAAAAAAAAAAAAAAAAGACAAAAGATATGATTTCAGAGAATCTTAAATAGTATAAACTCATGTACAATCAAGTGAATTGGAAAATCAGAACAGTGTTGGATTTACAGTGTTGGATAACAACATTGTAAAGAAACCAACTTTGAAAGATTTGAGAAATTTAATCACTGCAATGTGATGAATCCATCTCCTGAATGGGAGATGATAGACTCGAAATTGCAGAAAAAGCATACATTTTTTAGACATGGTCATTATGTGTATCTGCTTTGCTTGACTATGCTTATTACATTATTTTTTTTTATTGGAGTAGTGTCATGAGGAAGCAGGATTAATAACAATGATACTAAAAAAGAGGGCCATTGATACTTTTTCTTAATGCACAGAAGAGAACAGAATGCCTTAGAACTGGAACTAGATTACTTTTGAGATTCTTTTCAACCCTTTATATATGTGTGTGTGTGTGTGTGTGTGTGTGTGTGTGTGTGTGTGTGTGTGTAGGGCGAAGTGGAAAGAGCACTAGCCCTGAAATCAGGAGGACCTGAGTTCAAATTTGACCTCAGACATTTAACACTTCCTGTGTGACCCTGGGCAAGTCACTTTACCCTGATTGTCTCAGGAAAAAAAAACTTAACAAACCCTCCCCCAATATATGAAAAGCACTTTGCAAGCCTTAAAGAAATATATACTATGTATGTCAGCAATTATTCTTGAATGTATGACTATGAGATTCACAGATTATAGTTCCAGGGCAAATGTAAAGGAAAATCACAAGAGCTAAAGCAGAAAAGTGGAAAGGGGACTAGATTTGGAGTTAGTAAGACCTGCAGTTTCCTCATCAGCAAAATGGGGTTGATAATAACAACACTCATCTCATAGGGCTGATCTGAAGATAAAACGAAATGGTATTTGTAAGGACTCTACAAACCTTAAGATATATAAAGTGCTAGCTATTATTATATTCACACAATTATTTATGTAAAGAATTTTTCACAGTGACAAAAGTATGGTAATTGATGGAGACATTTAGGAGAAAAAAGGGATTCAGATATATCACACACTATAGGAAAGAAGTGGTAAAAGGCCTAAGATATGAATGGAGCTGATCAGTTGGAACTTAAGTTCACTATACAAAATGTAAGTTTGGACCTTAGCCCCCTTACAATGGCTGCAGAAGAGATACTTTCTTTCCTAAGGATTCAATTTCAGTGTAACCTCACTCCTAACAAAGCACTTTTTCAGGTGCTTACTGGAGCAGACTATTGTCAAAGACACTCCAATGTTGATGTCTATAGAACTCATTTCATTGCAAAGCAGATTTACGGAAACTTCCTCACAAATTCCCTCACATCCGGAGAGAATATCAAAGATTCACACAAATGCAGAGGCTTCCAAAAGCTTTCCAAAGCAACAATATCATCGCAAAGTAAATAGTTGCTGGGGTCCGGTCCTAGAACACTGGATTCTTGCTGCCCCTCCCACAGAGCTTTCTCTCTCTGCCCATTCTCCACAGTTCCCCTCTCCCCTCTGCCTATGGACTTCCGTTCCAGATCCCAGCCTGCTCCCGCCTTCTCTCTAAAAGTACCTTCCATCTTCCATCTATAATTTATATCTATAGGGGTTTTTTTTGCTTTTTGGTTTTTTGCAGAGTCTTTCCCCCATGAGAATGTGAGCTTGTTGAGGGCAGGGACGGACCGCGCTTCTGCTTTTTTATTGTAGTTGCCATTCCCAGAGCGCAGTCTGGAATTTAGAAACCGCGTAATACACAGATTCTTAACGTGGTGACGTCATTTTGGTCCTCTTCGAGAACGACAACCATAAATGCCTCCTGCTTAATGGGTGACTGAGGCCGAATCGCCGCCTTCCTTCCTTGGGCTCCTATTTCTGCCTCTGGGATATGGGCCGGGGTGTCCCGTCTCACTCTAAGACCCTATGCACTAACTGGGCATTTCCGTAACACAACAGATATGGAACTCAAAGCTTTCTCATCTTCACTAAGATTTTACCGGTGCCTCCAGCGAGGAAGCGGGACCGAGGAGGGGGGCAAGTACTGCTCCGGGCCAGAAAAGAGACCGAGGCAGGAGGCTCCAAGCGCCCGCAGGGAGCCTGGGCCGGTAGCCACGTGCCGGGACGCCCAGCAAGGAATCGGGAGAGACGCGAGGAGGGCTTCACGCCAGCGTCACCCCCGGCCCCCCGGTACCGCCTGTCTTATCACGGTTGCGCAGCCCAATCCTCCCTTTGCCAGACCCCCTGGGCCGTCCCCTGCAATCCCAGCTTTTCAGTCCCAGCTCCTGCCCCGGCCCTAAACCCCGCCCCCGAGCCAGGCACGAGTGCCTACCTTCGCTTCCCGCCCTAGCTCACTGGTGCCTTCCATTCGTTTCATGTCTCCGCTGCCTCCGCAGCAGCGGACCGCTTTTCCTCGCTTCCCGGTTGCCCCGCCTCCCTGGTAGTTCTCTCTGCATACTCCTCCAGCCAGGTGCCACTTTCAACCCGATTCGCGAGAACTACGATTCCCGGGATGCATCACGTCAAGACCTTAGGCTAGGGTAGGTGGAAGAGTAGCGGAAGCTTCTCGTGCTGCAACTTTGGAAGGATGTAGTCCACTTTTCCCAGTCCAACATGGAAGAGACGCCGAACCGGAACTACATTTCCCAAGAGGCAGTTGGGAAGACCTCTTTGCCTCATTTCCTTCGAGGTTTTTCTAACCGTCCAGCGGAAGCGATGTGGGCGCTATAGCAACAGTAGCTGGCGGCGTTGGCGCCTCAGATATTGCTGGGGTGAGTACTGGGTACTGGGAGAGGGCAGGGCTTTGGCGCCACTCCACTTGTGGAGAGTGTGCATAAAACATTGGGATCACTCTCCCCATGTAGAGAAGGCCTCGATCCCGCTTCTCAATCCCAGAAAAGCGTTCGGGGCCTCTTCAGCATCCCTGTCTCTGGGAGCAGCTCCATCAGGGCCGCTCCCCATCGCCTGCTGTGGGCCTGAGGCCCGCCCCCTCCCGAATTGGGAGCTGAAACCCATGGATAAGTAAGTGGTCCTGATGTTGTATTCATTAACCGTGTTCGGGACCTCATCTCTCTTCGCCCGGATGCTCTTCCTGCATGCACCTCTCCCAGCCATCCCCCACACAGCTCCCAGATCATGCATTCTAAAGCACAGGCCCACCTCTGCCCACCTCTCTGCTCAAGAACTTATGTTTCTAAGATGAAATATAAAATAATTCTAGAATGACTGCGCATCACGTTATTCCCCGCCCCCTTCCCAAACAAAACCGCCTGCTTGCTGTTGCCATCCACATTGCTTCTCCTAACTGCAAAACCTCCCCTTCTTGAACCTTAGTAGCCAAAGCTCCGCCTTCTTAAAGAAACCTTTCCTGATTCCCCCCATTCATTTGTTTTACATATCTTATCTGAGTCCGTTTCCTCCTAGAACAGCGAACTGTATTCCCAGAGCTTAACGTAGTGCGTGAGAAATAGCATCCAGCTTTTAAAATGTTTGGCGGTTGATTGTTTAGTTCTTACGCAAAAATTCTCTTTCCAAAGTAACCCACCTTGTATTTGAACACCTGTGGGGACAGGAAACTACTACAGGAAACTACCAGCCCCTTCCACATGTATGTGACTATACTTGTTGGTCATGTTTTCCTTAAATTGAATCTAAATCTCAGAAAAATTCACCCATAGTTCTATCCTTTGGGGCTAAAAAGTACACTGAGTCTAATCTTCAAAACATTCTAGAATTATTTTACTAATTTATTTACTATGTTCTTATGACAAAACGGGGTCTTAGAGGAAAATGCAAGGTTTAAACATGTTATGGTCTGTCTCAGAAGATAATTAAATTTTATCAAGGGGATGAGTTGTGACTATCACTATAAAATACATTAACTGAGTTAGGAATCTAGGGTGGAGGGGGAAGCACTTTGTGAAATTAACAGGAAGTATTCAGTAGAGAAAGAGCATATGGATAGAAGATTTATAATATAATATGCTTATAATAGGCATTTGAGCTATGCCTTAATGGATGTTCAAGAATTCAGCAGGAAAAGAGAGAAAGAGATTTCGGAACACTGAATAAGGGCACAGATACAGGAAACAGTTTTATTTGTAAGAACAATCCAGTTATTAAAGAATGATTTAAAGGGGAAGATATGACTGCTTTTAAAGGTAGAGTAGCACCAAACACCTCAAGTAACTTACAGAAGATTTTGATCTTTATTCACTAGAAAATCACTGAAGATTTTTGAGAAAAGGAGCAAAATAGCACAGACATGTCAAAAGAAAATACAGTGAGGACACAGTTATTAAAACTGATAATATTCTTTTTCCCTGTTAGGGAAATTCAATTTAACAACATCTATTAAGTACTTACTGTATGTGAAACGTGTCCTAGGAATACAAAGATGAAAATTTACAAAACTCTTGTACTTATAGAATGAAGATGATTATGAGACATGAATATGTGAAATTTACAAAACTCTTGTACTTATAGAATGAAGATGATTATGAGACATGAATATGTGAAAAAGCAAACGTTGAGTCAGGTGAAGTCCTATGAGAAGTTTGAGGAGGAGATCACTTTCAGCTGTAGGTATCAGGTTATAAGAAAGTAAGAGGTTTCAATAAGAAGTAGATCTGGATTGATTTCTTGAAGGAAGGGAACCACTTCAATAAGTGGAAATTTGTCAGGTATCTATTGTACTAATTAAGAGATATAAACAAAGGCTCAGAGATGAAGGAAACAAGATGAAATAGACTAGAATAGTTTAAGTTGGGATACAAAACATAAAAAAGAGAATTATAATATGAAATAAAGGTAGATTGGTATAAGCTAAAATATGGAGGACCTTAAATGCTGTAGTCAGAAGCTTCAAGTTTATTTGGTAGGCAATGTGTAACTACTGAAAATTTGAGTAGAGGAGTGGCATCAATCAATAAGAATTTGTTAAATGCCTCTGGGCCAAGCATAATATTAGTAATTAGGGGTACAAAATTAAGTATTCCCTGCCATTAAAGAGCTTACATTCTATCAGGGAAAATAACAGGTAGATAAGTAATACAAGCAGAGCAGGGTGAGGAAACACTAGCAATTAGAAGCTAAGCAGAATATAAGGCAGTACATCAAACTAGGGGTTCTAATTTTAAAAAAAAAAGAATGCTTTGGGGGAACTAGCATGTCTAAAAAAGGCTTGGAGACAAGAGATGGAATACCATTTGTTCAACCAGGAAATACTTGAGGGGATAATATATAATAAGCCTGAAAAAGTATGCTGGATACAGATTATGGAGGGTTTTAACTACCCAACAGATGAGTTTATATCTTATTCTAGATTATAAATAAGTTATCATTGGAGTTTTTGATGAGGTGTATCACATGATCAGACCCATGCTTTAGGAGTAGTACTTAGAAACAGTGTGGAGAATGGATTGGAGAAAGAGAGACCCAGAGCAAAGAGAACAATTAGAAAACAATTACAATAACTCAAGAAAGAAGTGATGAGGGACTAAACTATGATTGGTTGATTGATTGATTAAACTAGAGTTTTAATAGTCAGTGGAGAGAGGGGCAGATGAAAGAAATGTTATGGAGGTGCAATTGACAATACTTGTGAACTGATTGGATGAGGGAGTGTGAGGAGCATTAGCAGTGTGGGAGAATGAAGAGAGGAGGATAATTCTATGATTGCAAACCTAGGTAACTAGAAGAATGTTATGTTTGCTGTGAATCTGTGATGGGGCAGAGTAGCCTATAGTCACTTTCTCTTTTCTATTTCTGTAGCCTGGAGCTTGAATAGATCCTGTAGAGTCTGAGGTGATCAATCGGAAATCCAGAGCCGAAGCAAGATGTGGAGCAGTGCAGGATTGAATTATGGTGAAACTAGATGGGAATGGATCCTGCCATAAAAAATCCCTCTAGTTTCATTAACACCAATTTTTTCTCCTAACTGCATGCCAAACCAACAACAGTGAGTTCTGACCATATAACTATTGATTGAACACTCTTGAATTCTCTTGGCACTGAGATTCAAGGAAGATGGGACAGTTAGAAGGAAGCCTACAACTCAATTGCAGTTGCTTTATTGAGTTTTAATAAATCAGATGGTTTGTAGGTTTAAATCTGTCTCTGCCATTTATTACCTACTTATATGGTATGACTTAACATCTCTGGGCCTCATTGTCCTCATCTGGATAACATAAAGAGATTGAATTAATCCAAAGCAATCCCAATAGACTTTGGACAGAAAATGCCATCTGTATCCAAAAAAAGTCTGAGACTGAATGTAAATCAATACATGCTAAGTTTACTTCTTTTTTTCTGTTTTTTTTTTATCTCTCCCATAGTTTTTCCCTTTTGTTCTGATTTTTCTCTTCCAACATGATTCATAAAGTAATGTTTATTAAAAATAAATAAATTTACTTAAAATAAAATTTCAAAAAGAGAGAAGTTGAATTAGATGACTTCAGGGATGCTTTCTAGATCTAAAATCATGATTCTGTTTAATAGTTGGAGAATAACTGAATTACCTTTCACCACAGAGACTTACAGTGTGGTTCTCACAGGTGTATATAGGTATTTGATATTACATATCTACAGTCTAAAGGATTTAGTCTTTTAAGCAGCTACATTTACAATAGAACTCTTTGAGGAAGGTGGCATTGCTATATTATGTCTTAAGTAAAATATCTTAAACCACAATTTTTATTTGATACATTTTCCACATAAAACCTTTTTTATTCTTTTTTTTTTAAATTAAAGCTTTTTATTTTTAAAATATATGCATAGATAACTTTAAACATACACTCTTAGAAAAACTTGTGTTCCAAATTTTTTCCCTCCCTTTCCTCTACCCCCTCCACTAGAGAGCAGTTATTACAATATATGATAAACATGTGAAATTCCTCTACATGTATTTCCACAATTATCATGCTGTACAAGAAAAATCATATCAAAAAGGAAAAAAATGCAAGCAAACAAAAAATGAAAATACTATGCTGTGATCCACATTCAATCCCCACAACCCTTTCTCTTGGTATAGATGACTCTCTCCATCACAAAACCATTGGAACTGGCTTGAATTATCTCACTATTGAAAAGAGCCATATCCATCAGAATTGATCATCATATAATCTTAACATGGTTCACTTCACTTAATATCAGTTCATGTCAGTCTTTCTCCAGGCCTCTTTGAAATCATCCTGCTGGTCATTTCTTATAGAATAATAATATTCCATAACATTCATATGCCGTAACTTACTCAGCCATTCTGCAACTGATGGGCATCCACTCAATTTCCAGTTTCTTGCCACTACAAAAAGAACTACCACAAACATTTTTCTACATGTGAGTCCTTTTCCCTGTTTTATGATCTCTTTGGGACACAGGCCCAGTAAAGACACTGCTGGATAAAAGGGTATGAAGTTTGAAAGCCTTTTGGGCAGAGTTCCAAATTGCTCTCCAGAATGGTTA
The DNA here is from genome assembly GCF_048593235.1 of Sminthopsis crassicaudata. Lineage (NCBI taxonomy): Eukaryota > Metazoa > Chordata > Mammalia > Dasyuromorphia > Dasyuridae > Sminthopsis > Sminthopsis crassicaudata. The sequence goes on along the minus strand of NC_133618.1, from coordinate 489,100,920 downwards.
AATCAAATCATAACTCCATCAACAATTAAACCCTTTTTATAAAAATAAAATTGTCATCAGTATTTTTATATTATGCCATTTTAGAATCCTACTGTTTGAAAAATTAAGACCACAAAGAAATTAGACTAGTCAATTTTGAAAAGTTCTTGCTTTTTGGTTGAATTTGTATTACTTTTATTTATTAGTTGGCATGCATGAATAAGGTATTTACTTAGCCCTGCTTTGTGCTTAATTTCATGACATGCCTTTTCTTAAAAAAAATATGCTTTAAAAGAAAAAGTGAAATTATTTTATAAATTATGGTAACTGAAATGATTTATGATTCACTAATACTTTAGACTTAGCAGATAAATGAGAAATTTTTTGCTTTTGTAGATCCTTTCCAATGACAATTTCGTATGTTCCACAGACCTAAATATGAATAGTAATAGCATTATTCACTTCAATGAGTAGAACTCATTCATCCCATTTATAGAAAAAGTAAATATATGTGGTTAGCAGCTGTAAGTAGGATAGAAACTTACTTGCTTTTTGTTTGATTTTAATCAGTTAGTGCTCCTTCACCTATTAGTTGGAAATTTGGGGATCAAACTTTTATTACAAGCTAAGGCAGGACCAAATGAAAATATTTGTGAAACCTCCATCCTTAAAATTGTTAGGATCTACACAACAGGGTATAAGCATAGTTTTTTTGAGATTTTTGGTTTGCTTATTTTTTTAATCTTTTGTTTTAAGATGGGTTTGGTAATGAGGAAAACTAGAAAGAAGAATAGAGAAAAGAGCAGAGAAGACTAATGGACTAACTTTATTTCATTTCCTAAGCAAATTATAGGAGACACTGTTGAAAGGACCATGTTCTCCATGATTAAATGAAGTATTTTGTTTAGAATGGAAGCTTTCATCTTCTAGGAACAACATATGTAGGGCAACAAGATGTCTATTACAGCTCTTGCCTTGTTTCTATTAAATTTATTTGACCCATTCGTTTTGCATAGTGGATAGTTTAGTTGGAGAAGGTTTTATTTGAATTTTCTTATCCACAGATAGATCATGTCTGGCCCAGCTGATGAGACTGCAGGAGACTTGCCTGTGAAAGATACAGGTCCACGACTCCTTGGAGGATTGAAAGGTTTGACCAGCTGTTATTAGTTTGTAGTCATGAAACTTGATCACTGTTTTGTTTTGTTTTGTTTTTTTAACTTTTAATCTTAAATTTTCCTGCTATTTATGTAGAGAGAAAAACTAGTAACACAGATATAAGTTAGACTATACTCAAAAATGGAAGTTAAAAATAAGATGCAGTTTTATTGTATACATCAGGTATCAGCTATTCACAGAAAAAGTAAAATCCTCTTCTCTTACACAAAAGAATTGTAAATCATCTTTTAAATACATCAGTATGTAATAAAAATAAGTATCAAGTCTTAAAACTGAATTGCCTGGTTTGCATCAAATTCACTACTAAAATGTATCTTTCTGTTTAACTTGTATAAAGGAAGAAATGGTATATTTTTTTAATTTGCCTTTCAAGTGGAGGGTTTTAAAGTGATTTTCTGGAAATTTTTTTTTGATCATTTTATCACTTATTGATTTTATATAGAACCAAAAGACACTTTTTCAAAAGAAGAAAAGGATCAGCTTTAAGAACAATTTAAAATTTTGAAAACAATTTTAAATTTGTGCTTGATTTGTGTACGGTGTCTGCCATGTTGTCATACTGCTTGGCTGTTTATTGACTATGCTAAGAATTCAAAATGTACTCTATTATGAGTTCTTGTTATGTTAGCATTTTAATTTTTCCTTAGCATTGAATGCCTTGCCTTATATTTTGGAGATTAGTGAATATGACTAAAAATGGAAAGACAACAAATACCTCAAGGAAGTTGTCATTCTAGTCAGTGAAGATGGAGATGAAAATTATGCTACCTTTCATTTTTGAATGAATTTTTAGATGTTACCATTATTGGTTTAAAAAAAGCTATGAGTATATTATACCTTACATAGCTAACAAAAACATCTTTTAACAAAGGCACAAATCAGGTTATCTTTGAAAATTAACAGGAGTTTAAAAATGGAATTAATAATTTCTCCTACTTCATTAGACTTGTATAGACTACTAAAAGTACTTTTTAACAGCTTTGAAGAGATGCCATGTACATATGCTAACAAATATTAGGAAACATTTTCTAAAATAAAGTTGGTCATTCCAAAATGATGATTTCAGCAGTATTTTCAGTGAAAATTATGGGCCAGTTCCTAGATTTAGTCCAGGTCAAATTTTTAGATTCTTTTTATGAAACTTGAGTTCCTACAGTTGTCTGCTCATAGAACCATTCCGTGTCAGCTCTTGGGTCTGTAAAAAAGAATGTTTGAGATCTCCTCACTTTTACTTTTATCTGTCTCAATACTTAATATATACAGAGAAAATTTTATTATTTCTAGTGAGTGAGTCAACATTATTATAATCTTATTATTCCGGGATTGTATTCTCAGGTTTGACAATAACTATCAATGTAATATTGGGCAAATCACTGTTATAAGCTTTGGCTTCCTCATATTTAATGATAGGATGTGATATTAAGAATTTTATTTCATTGGCAATATTAATTTTTAAGTATCAGTGTTAATAATAACCCAAAATATTGATATTTGTTAAGATATAAGAAACATAAAAGTCATCTAAATGAATGGTAAGTTGCTAAAAAAAAAAATTCCAAAAGCCTATATAATAAGTCAGATCAAAGATTTATTAGGATATATATCCTAAACATTAAACATGTGACTAATTTTCTTGGAATTTTTTTTTTGTCAAAATCTTCAGTTACCTGGAATTCAAAGTCTCGACAACTTGTATCACATATCAGTCGTGAGGAACTAGAAGATCGATTTTTGCGTTTGCAAGAAGAGAACATTGTGCTTAAACAGAATGCCTCCCAGCAAGAAGATAAAATTAAAAGGTTGTGATAGAGAATTTTTTTTAAAGAATGTTTGAAGGGTGTACAAATCTTTTATTACCTTAATTGGAAACAAGTCTTTTAGAAACAAAAAGATCATGAGTGTTTGATATGGCTAAAATTAATATTTTTTTTAAAAATACTAATAACCAATCATATCTTAAGTTTACACATGTCTAGGTGTAATTTAATAGTACTTAATGGCTTAATAAATAGTTATTCCAGGACATTTTTTAAAATAGGTACTTGGCTTTAAATTGGAAATTTTTTCAAAATAAAAATTGTCTATATTGTATTTCTTTTAAAGTGCCTTTTTAAAATTCATGTCATTTTCCTAAGAATTTAGAGCCAGAAGACATGTTGGAGGTGTCTTAGTCCAACCCATCCAATCTATGTGTTAGAAAATAGGTTTAGAAAGTTGGTGACTTTTCTCAAAGTCCTCTTTATGACATGTTTAGTCAGACTTAAGAATGAAGCCTTTGGCCATCAAACATAGTTTTCCTCTCTACATAGCCAACCAGCCAACTATTGGCTAGTTACAGAATTAAAATCCAGCTTGGATATTATTAGCACTACACTTTAACCAGAAACTATAAAGAGGACAATAGAGAAAGAAAGGTGACATCATGAAAAAATAGGGTATGATCAGTTGGAAGCCCTAGGTGTTAATTCTGCCTCTTCATTAAATAATTATGTAAAGCAATATAGAGCATTCTAGTGCTGCATTGGAAGGCAGAGGAATTTGGGGAATTTATTTACTTTTTTATGCCTTATGGATACCATCTATAAAAGTAAGGGATTAGACTAGATGTCTAACTTCCAGTCCATCTTGGGCAAATTCCTTTTCTGAGGTTCTTCCAGCATTTTGCTGGACATTGCTACAGATGCCTAGATTGAGGTGACTTTAAATTTACCCATCTTTTCTCTGCTGTAAATATAAATGTCATTTTGTAAACAGTTATGTCTGTAGATCCTTGCCCATGTTTTTTCTACCAATCCAGAAGTCTCACAAAACATAATTAGTTCTTGCTTCTTATCCTTAAATATAAATGTCATTTTGTAAATACCTATGTCCCTAGATTCTTGCCCATGTTTTTTCCTATCAATCTGGAAGTCTCACAAGATATAGTTGGTTCTTGCTTCTTATATTTTAAAAGATTATGAATTCTTTGATAGGTGAGTCTTCCTTCCATTGACATAATTAATAGATCTCTTATCTTTCCATCAGCTCTTACCTGCAATTTAGTAAACTGTATCATAAGTTAACTTTGACTAAAAATATTCAGCAGCCATTTATGGCCAGCCTTCTGGGGATGCCTCTCCAAACATAGTTTCAGTGTTTATACTACAGAAACCTTTCCAATCTGTGAGAATTTGTGTTCATTGACTGGGGTCACTTTGTGACCACTTTGTGGCTTAAACAGGAGTTAGAATAGTACTTTGATTATTATCTTGCTAACTAAAAATTGAATAAAGGAAATTACATTTTAAACTGTTTATGCAGAATAAATCATTATACTTTCTGGGCAAGAGATTGACTGTTTGGAAATTTGTATTTTTATATTATCACTATAGAATTTTGGCTATTTATTGAAGAGGAGTTTTTGAATGTCAGCATTAAGTTCCATGTTTTTTATACCAATAAGGTTTGCCTTCTCTGAAAAAATTTAAAACTGTTGTATTGATTCACTTGTCTTATCTCAGAAATTACGATCATAGATTTTCTTCCAAGTGTAGATTAATAGTATAGCATTAAATTTGTTATGCCCTTGGAACATTATTTATATCTTCAGTAGAACATCCATATATCTTTGTATGTTTGAGTGAATTTTGGTGTAGAAGTTGGTATCACCAAATCTATTAGACTCTCTCTCATAACTAACTGATTCTCAGACATGTAGTATGTTCCCAAAATTAGGGTACAAATGGTTCAAAATCTTCAAACTCTTCAGAACAAGTTTTTAATTATTATACCTTGGAAGATTTGCTAATTAAATGTCATTGGTATCTTTTAATTATATAAATAAGGAACTGAATCATTAATAAATATGATAGGGTACTTCACTTATAATTATAAGCATTTTTCTTTATCTCTTATAAGGCTGCATTAAAGAAAAATCTTAACTAATCATATGACATAAATTTCTTAATGGTACATGTTATACAAACAAAAGTGTAACTAAAAATATATTTGCTACTGCATCCATAGGGGACTTTGCTTATGAGTAAGAAACCAGTATTTTGTGACATCCTAAAGCTATTAAGAGTTTTTTTTATTCACTTTTGTTCTTTTAAGTAAAAGCTTCTGTCTGTAACCATGCTAAAATAAAGCAAACCTCACAGAACAAATGAAGTGCGTTTTTATTTTTAATCTCCTGTCTGGGTCTTTGCAGAAATGGATTCTTCATAAATTAGATACAGCTATTGAAGATGTGCGACCAATTTTGTAAAGTCTTGAACTTGTATCTCTCATCAAAGCCACCTTTTCTTTCTTGTCTTGCCAAGGATTTTTTTTTTTGCATTCACTATCAGGAATGTTTTCTGTATTTGTATATTACATCACTCTTATATGCCCTTTCTGTCTTTTGTTCTGTCTTACCAGTGTTTATCAAAACTTAAAGGAATCAGAAGTATAATCCTTGTGATTCTATAAGTAAAATTTGTAACACTTAAAAATAGGGAAAAAAACATACATTCTGTGATAATTTCCTACCATTAACAATTGTTTTTTGATCATTTGGAGTATCATAACAATTTCCTTCACTTAGAAATTACTATTGTTTCAATTTGCTCAATGATACTTTTAAAAATTGTTAAATACATTCAAATCTTAAAAAGAAATTAAAGGTAATATGTCAACAAATGTTGTATATTATTAATATGCTTTCAAAATAGTTTAAACCTAAAGTAGAATTAAAAATGAATCCAACAAATATTTATTATATGACATACTTTATTCATAAGAGACATCTACAAACTGTAACTATGCTTAATGGCATGCCAAGTTCCTATATAAGGTCATGCGTTAAAAATTGTACTTAAGGGGCATATGGAGTAAATATGTGTTCTCTCCTTACTAACCTTAAATGATAAGCCTTAGGAAACTGTTATTTGTCAGTGCTATAAAGCAGATTGTTGCCCAGTGGTTTCAATTATCATCAAAGGATTCTTCACAGGCAGTAATAGTTACATCAAAACCTGAAATTTATTATTCAGGTTCTGCACTGAAGTCTTCACAGTGATTATGTTCCTTTCAACAGAATGCATTTTATGCTGACTTCTCACATTCCTTTTCATCTTTTTTATTATTTCCCTAGAATGGCCACCAAGTTAATACGGCTTGTTAATGACAAGAAAAGATGTGAGCGGATTGGTGGCGGCCCCAAGCGGCTAGGACGGGATGTGGAACTAGAAGAAATGATTGAGCAGCTGCAAGAAAGGGTTCATGAGCTTGAAAAACAAAATGAAAGCTTTAGAAACAAACTAATTTCAGCTAAACAACAACTTCAATTCCAAGGTCCTAGACACACTCAATATAACCACGTTCAATCTCGTGTTAACACAGGACGGAGAAAAGTAAATGAGGTATCTGGCTTTCAGGAAAGCCCAAGGAAAGGTATAATCAAAATTTGTTTAAAACTCTAGAATTCTTAGATTTCACTTTTCTCTGTCTCACTTAATTCTGCTCTTGGCTTTTAAAGATTTAGAACAGCTCTTCATTCTTGCTTTTGATTAATTTTAGCAATTGTAATGTGATATAAATGAATTGTTACATTTTATTTTTTGAAAGGAAAGTTAAACTTTATGTAAAAGTAACAAACAAATTAGCAAATTGTATTTTCAGCATATTTTGAGAAACCTAGATTTCTTTTTTAAAAAGAAGGAAATTAAGCTTTGAATTTGAGTAAGCAAGTAAAAGAAAATCAGTTACTTTACCTTTAAAGTCTTCAAACTATTTTGTTTTTATGAAAGTTTTATGAACTTTTTATAGTTATATCAGAGCCCTTATTTATATAATGTTTGCCAAATGCTAAAGGATAAATTTTCTTCACTATGATCTGATAAACATTGTCTTCTTTTTACAGATGAATAATAAAGATAACATGACCTTATAATTGTAAGGCCCCAAACCCAAATCATTTAGTCAAAATTCCAATCCTTTTCTTAACCAACTCAATGATACTAAAATGTAATGAAATATGTTGATTTTATTAATTTCACATAATACAAGAAACATTTATTTCTTATTGTAAATTAATTATTTTTAAAAGCTTTTATGTCATGAAAAATGAAAACTTTTTTCTTAATATATAGTTACACAGAAAAATAACCTAAATTTTCATGCTTAATTTAGTGAAAAAACTAAATAGGAAAGACAAAAATAGTTGCTGTAGTTTTCAATCTAGTTGAAAACTTTAATTGTCTCATTTGTACAGATATATTTTTGAAAACAAGGACTCACAAACGTAGAATGGAGATGCATGAGGAAAGGCTTGGTCATTTATAGCAGTTTGGTTTTAGAAATAGATACTTTATAGAAATATCAAATTATGACTCAGAAAATAGAATGTTACCATTAACTTTATGACCTGAACAAACTATTTGATCTTTCTGACCTGAGTTTCTTCTTTATCTGTTAAATAGAAATAGTATCTATAAATAAACTTTGCTCAGGGTAGTGTCATTTATTAGCTATGAAATTTATGTAATATATGTTAACGACATGTCATAGTATATAACAGAAAGAATACTATATTAGGAATCAACTTCTAGTCTCAGCTGGCTTTAAGATTTTGGGCAAGTCATTTAACTTACTAGGTTTCACTTTTTTTCATTTTAAAATTAGGATTTGGATTTAATATTTAATAATAAACCAATAAAATTGGTTTATTAGATCTTGAAAATTCTTTCTATATTAAATGCCTTCATTTTTATTATGTTTTATCTTATTTAATTGAATTTATTATGGAAATTTCACAAATTACCAATGTTTAATAATCAGTACCCATATAGGATATATTTCATACCCTTTTTAATAAAAACTTCTTATAAATTCCAAGAGTAAATAGAATTCTACTCTTTGGGAGGATCATCAAAGTAATAATAATATTCTTTCAAATGACTTTAGTCTTATTGGTTCATAAAATTTAAAAAAATTCCATCTTCAGTATATATAGTTCTTCAACCAAAGAAAGTCTATTCTAAACCCCTTCTCTATTAAGTGTTGCATGTTGAAAATAATGGCGTAATTTTGAGAAATAACAAAAGCCAAAGTATTTTATTAGACTAATCAGAAGCCTCATGCCTATCTATAGAAAGACTATTTTCCAGAAGGGAATTAAACGATAAGTGATTATCAACATAATTTTTTAATTTAATATTTTACCAGAAATTATATATGACATTATACCATCCATTAGTTAGAGCAGAGATCAAAATTAACATCAACTTAGAAAAAAGGTAATATTTTACTATAACTTTAACCTGACCTATTCAAAAGAAACTAAAAAATAATAAATAGAAGACAAATATATTGACATTGATTATCATCATTTTCTGCAAAAATCAACTTTTATAAAACAGTTACCATAAGGAGGAGGTCCACAAAGCCCAGACATCACTTGAAAGAGAAAACATTTGATTTCCTTGCTAGATAGAGAGAGTTGGCAGCCCAGTTTAGAATACAAACTCAACAAAATACAAATAAGTCTACAAAAAGCTTGCTATAAGACTCAAATGAATAAACTACTACATAGTTCATAAATTAAATTATTGAGAAGACAACAAAGACATGGAGAAAAAAAGAAAATTTTCAGTTTTTCTATACCAATCCATTTTTATTATCACTGACAAGGGGGCCACCCTAATTTAGCTTATGTACCATACAAAGAAGCAAAAGTAGCACTTGAAAAAACAAAATTGGGAAATGTGACTGAAAGCAAGTATACACTGATGTAATCTATGGGAATTATAAAACAATCTTGAAAACATTGCAATTTTACTTTAGAGTTATCAAAAAAGGAAAGGGTACCAAAATCATGGAAAAATATTGAATGATATTAACATTCCCAAAATATTATAAGGAAAGAACTTCAATAATTATTGAACCATATTCCTACTTTCTCATCTTCATAAAATCTTGTTTTGGATTTGTTTTTTGGGGGGTTTTTTGCTGAGGCAATTGAGGTTAAGTGACTTGCCCAGGGTCACACAACTAGGAAGTATTAAGTGTTTGAGTTCAAATTTGAGCTCAGGTCCTCCTGAATTCAGGGCTGGTGCTCTATCCACTGTACCACCTAGCTGCCTCCGTATCTTCACAAAATCGTTAGAAAAAACATCTATATTGCATATTGAGGGTATCTGATAAAAGCATGAAGAGAGAAGAGTATCTTTTCAGTCACTTAATTGAGTTAATTTCATGTTTGTGTAATTTTAGTTTTGTTTTATTATTTCTTGATTTCTGTCTTTCACTTTAATTTGCTCAATTCTACTTTTTAAGGAGTTTTTTTTTTTTTCTTCAGTGAATTTTTGTGTCTCTTTTTCCATTTGGCCAGTTTTGCTTTTTAAAGCATTCTTCCCCTTATTGGCTTTTTGTATCTTTTACCACTTAGCCCGGTCTGTTTTTTAAGGTGTTATTTTACCCCATACTTTTTTGTGTTTCCCTTGCCAAGCTTTTGACTAGTTTTTCATGATTTTCTTACATCATTGTCATTTCTCTTCCCAGTTTTTCCTCTACCTCTCTTGATTTTCAAAATCCTTTTTTAGTTCTTCCATGGCCTGAGACCAATTCTTATTTTTCTTGGAGGCTTTGGATATAGGACTTTTGACTTTGTTATCTTTTGTTGGTGCTAGCAAAAAGATTCCTGTAGTCTCTGTACAGTTCAATCCCCTTACCATCTTTGGGCTGAGAGCTTGGGAAGCAGCTGCTGCTGGTTCAGTCAATAGATAAAACATGGGGGACAGCTAGGTGGCGCAGTGGATAGAGCACCAGCCTTGAATTCAGGAAGACCTGAGTTCAAATTTGATCTCAGACACTTAACATTTTCTATCTGTGTGACCCTGGGCAAGTCACTTAACCCCAGCCTCAAGGGGGGAAAAAAAAGAGATAAAGCATGAAGCTATACTTGTCAAAAATGGAGGGTCTTAAGCAATGTCTAAATGATGAGGTGAAGTCCACCATATGCTTTTTTTTGTAGATAATATTAAACCGATTATATCAAACCCCAGAGTAATACAGGATCACTGCAGTGAAATTTATTCTTCCTCAAAAGAAATGAATAAAAATCCATTCAATAAATAACTAAGTGGATGAAAAATGCCTTGTCCCAACTCTCTTGTGCAGTTGATTAACCAATCCATTGATAGTACTTTGGTGTGATGTTTATGACAAGTGGTACAAAACAGATGGTGAGTTGGTCCCAGAACTGAATTAGATATAGATAGTGGTCCCAATTGCTTCTGAGAAATTACCCTGTGCTTTCAGGAATCCTAAACTTTTCCTCAAAGTTTGACATTTTTAATACAATTATCTTCAAGTACTGAAACACCACAGTCTCCAAGAAACCAAAATTGTAGGTAGTCCCATTGTGTCAGTGGTAACTTACATGCTAAAAGGAGAATGAAGAATATCTTTAAAGAATGTTTGAACAGTAAAAGGGAAGTAGACCAATCACGTGATGACATGAAGTTATCATATTACATAAACTGAATGCTCAACTACTACCCATGACATGAGTAACACTAGAGGCTAACATAATGATGGCTCTTTTGTCAAGTACTTAAGACATATAAGTCCTAGGAAATGAGTATTCAAGCATGTGTTAGGATCTATGAGGAAAGAAGAGCTGTGTCAATGAGATCACAGAACCATTGAAATATTAAAATATAATGAACTATTAGAACATTTTCCTAAACTTTGTATTCTATGAATTTTTAACCTTTCAGACAATTATTTCACTGTTGAGTAGGTTATGTTAAACCTTACGGTATCCATTTTTAAATGATTTTTATAGTACCCGTATAATTTGCTGAAGAAAAAATTTGGAATTGTTGCTAAATTAATAATAATGGAAATCATGTGAGACTGATACTTGGTGTAGGAGTATTCCATAAGTGAAATAGTTTTTGTTATTATACATTAAGAAATCCTTTATACTTAATATGTACTAAAAACAGGTGAAAGTTTCTTAAGTGGATCATCTTGTGATTTATTGAAAAATGAATTTTTCTAAAGCTATTCAACTTCATTGTAAGCTTACACAAAGCTCTAGTATGATCTGGGTTTAGTTATTAATAATTGTTTAAAAGTATCTTTCACTTAAAAAACTTTATGCAACCACTAGGTAAGTTCTACTCTGTATTATCCATTTCAAATTTCAGAAGCAAAACTAAAACAAAAGGGTAAAGTATACAAGTAAAAGGGTGACTAATTTTATGATGGATTTGTAGAAAGTGATGTGTAATTTTTTTTTAACTGAATCATATTTCATAGACAAGGGAGTTTTCTTTTAATAGGAATACAATTTTGAATTTTTCAGTAAAGCTGAAAATTATTTTTATAAAGCAAATAACTGTCCCTGATTTATCTTTCATATAAATGTGAATTTTGATTTAAAACAAGGTAAATTTAAGAATTTTTATTTGTATTTTAAGAACACTAACATTAAATAGCAATAATGATCCTATTAATTGAAGTACCTATTCTCTATTCTCCATGGGTTTTTTCCCATGTTTTGTCTTAATTTGTTGTCGTTCAGTCATGTTCAACTCTTCGTGTTCTCCTTTGGAGTTTTCTTAGCAGAGACTGGAGTGTTTTGCTATTTTCTTCTCCAGATCATTTTACAGATGAGAAAATTAAGAATTAAGTAGAAATGTCTGAACTCAAATTTGAACTCGTCTTCCTGACTTCTGTTAGAGCCTGCTATTCTATCTATTGCACCATTTAGCTGAGCTATACCTTGATTATCCAGATTATCACTAGCAAAATAAAGTAGAAATTTGTCTCCTTTTTTTTGATCCTTTACTTTTTTCTATGAAGATCTGTTTGGAAGAAAGTAGTTGTCCATGGTTTCCCCCCCCCCCTTCCTAAAGCTCCCAAATCCTACTCCAGGTATTCTAAATCTTATCTAAATCTAATGACCTCTATATAATTCAGTTTTTACAATAGAATTTGTTAATGATTTTTATGATACGTTACTATATTTCCTGTAATTTCAACTGTTTGAGATATAACAATCTCTTTTATGGTGTCTGATCCTATATTATGTATGACAAAAAAAACCTAACTATTGATCCTTATTTAATTATAAACATTAGTATTATCGAAAACCAAAAAAGACATATCTACCTTTTCAGTGCTTGAATCTATTAAATCACTTCAGTAAACTCAATTTTGTCATTTATTTTTAGGTACAAAATTTCAAGATATAGAAATTACAGGAACTCCACAGCCCTCAATTATAGGACTTAAACAACTTCAAGAGGCAAAAGAAGAAATAAAAGTTTTGTATGTATTCTTTTTATTCATTACGAATACAAATTTTATTTACTTTCTAAGAACCAAATTTTTCCAAAAATTAGGTTAAATATTATTATAATATTTAAATGTAAATCAGAATAGATATACAACATATTCAATAACATAAGAAAAACATTCAGCTTCATTGACTGAAAGGTTTAGAGAGCAAGTACTTTTAGTATAATCCAATCATTTAGAATAGTATAAGTTTCAGAGTCAGTTTTCTCTTGCCAAAGAAAAGACAGGTACATTTTTTTTTTTTCAAGATCCTTAATTCATAAGCTCTTTTGGTGGTAAAAACCAAGACTTTACAGCATGGAATTAAATGCTACATATGGCTTTAGTCTTTAGTTTTGTGGTACATTTCCAATATATACCATTTCATATTTTTATTTCAGAACTTAGATTCCACTAACTTCATTTTAAAAAAACCTTTCAAATGAAGTGTCAAAGGGTCATAGTTATTGTCACATTCTCAATGTCAGATAATACTGAGACTTACATTAGCTAAATATGGAATAAAGAAAAAACATCTCAGGATAAATAACATACCTTTAGTAATTAATAGATTTCAAAAGATAATCTGACTCAATTGTAGACATATTTGTAGTGCCTTGCCATCTACTAAGATAGGCTTTGATCATAAATATATAATAATCAGTTGAAGTTAGAATCAAATAGCATACAATGGATATTTGTTACCTAACTGTAGATTAGAACTGAAACGGCTAGGTTTCACTCTATTTCCATGAAGCTCATGAAAAAAGGATGGTCTAATCATAAAAGATAAGGAACTATGGAGAGAAAGGCCACCTAAGGCCAATTCTGTGTTTCTGATGTAGTGAACATGAAAAGGTCTACAAGCTTAGGCTGAAGATAGCTAGAATCCTGATAACACTGGAGTTCAATAAACTCCTACATAAATAAAAAAAATTACTGAAAACTCAATAAACTAAGAAACTTGGCTGAAAAAATGCAACTTTTGAAAAGTTTGAGAAATATGATTGAAATGACCAATCATGTCTCCAGAAGATTTATAATGAAGCATATTACCCATCTTGAGGAAAAGATTATGGATTCTAAGACATACAAAGAGGCATTTTTAGGCAGGGCCATTAAATGAGTTTGTTTTGTTTGACTATGCTTGTGATAAGACTTTTTGTTTTTCCCTTAGTTTTTGTTTTTGTTTTTTTTAAAGAGAATAGAATTGTGGAGAGGGAGGATTAATAATAATGATGCTTTCCTACACCCCCCCACCAAGAGCCATTTACACTTTTTTTTTTTTTTTAACAGAAGGCCTTGGGAATTTTCCCTTTCAACCCTAAATATATATAGATATAGATAGATATATGTAAAGTACTTTGCAAATATTCAAACTATGTAAATGTTAGGGATTATTATCTTATAATTAGGGATACTCCATATTGGCAGAAATAGTAATCAATGATTAAATTTAGGAGAAGAAAAAAAATTCAAAAGTTATATTAAAAAAAAAAAAAAATAACAAAAGACCTTAAAAAGGGGGTAAATAGATCTGATAGATCAGAGCTTTGCTTCACCAATCAAAAGGAATTAAGACAATCTGAGTTATCTGTCTACATAGCGGTCTACTTGCAATGGTTGCAGAAGAAAAACTTTAAAATTCATTAAAGACGAATTTGTTGAACTCCTACTATGTACATAGGATTCTAATTATCTTCAGCTAGTCTATAAACTGTGGTCCCTTCATGTTTACTTTTGCTTCTAGCACCTACATTTAAATTTCAGGTTGCAGAAAATTGGATCTTGATCATCTGTATGTCAACAGTTGTTTATCTTCTAGGGTTGGACCATCTCTGTTTCTTGAGCTTGTAAAGCTTAGATGTGCTGGTTACAGTCTATGATTAGATAACAAAATGATCTTTTTATGCTATATCATTCATATATTCTAAATCTAACTTCAACTGATTATTTTTATATATTTTAATGAATTAAACCAGAGTTCAGTCCCTTGATGAATATCCTAAACATATATCTTATGTACATTTTTAGCCTATTAGTGTTTCTTTTTAGACTTACTGCATACCTGGACATGAAAACATTTGATCAAAAAAAACTCCCCTTTCTTCCTTTCAACATAAATAATAATTTTAGCTTTGATTTTAGAGTTTTTCTTTTTAAAGTGTTTCATTAAGGATATTCCTGTGTTTTAGAGAAACTTTGGTTGAAACACAAAAAGAGCAGATACTAGATCTGGAACACACAAGAGAATTACTGAAAACTCAGATGAGAAGAAAAGAAAATGAACATGAGGCATCTCTTTTACAACTTCGAGAGCAGCAAGCAACAGATCAAAGGTATCTAGAAAATACAAATTTCTACCTACAGTAGTCACAGTTATTGTAAGATGTATTATTATTATTATACATTTTGTTTTATAGATTATTTTTATTTATATTCATAATATTGTTTGGCTTTACTTTGAATATATTACTTCTCTACAGTGGCCTAGGGTTAGCATGCTACCATTAACATGCTGTATAATCTGCTATCTTCCTAGGAAAATAAGGCACAAAAATGGAGCATTGTAGACTCAAATCATAGGTTGAATTGAAAAAGATCTTTGAGATTTATTCAGTATAATAGCCATATTTTGTAATAAAGAAAACAGAAAGGTTAAGCATATCATTTGTGGCATATTTGAAGTTAGAACTCATATAGTCTAACTCATAGTCCCTACTTTTTCTGATCTGTCACTGTAGATGATAGAGCCCTTCTGGTTATCAGACATGACCTAGATGAAAATCCAGCAAAGAAGACTAAGTAGTAGTAAGATTTAAAAAAAGGCAAGAAATATTTTGATACTATTACTTACATTGTTAGGATAAGATATAGACATATAAATGTAAATGTTCATTTAAAAAAAATAGTAAAAGGCCTGTTTAGGGAATTAAGAGAGTATCTAATGAGCCATCACTTTAGCAATTTTTTTTTCACCAATCAGAAGACTAGATTAAAATGAAGCTGAATGATACAGGGACTTATAAATTACCTAAAGTCCCCTAAATTAGGTAAATAGTGAATTTATTTCTTGCCTCATAAATTTTATAAAGGTTTTATTTCTATATAATGAATATAACTATTTGAGATACAGTAGTGAAAACTAAAAACTTAGTAGAAGTGACTTTAGGATTTTCCCCCCCATATGTTTACATGTATTTTGATATTTTATGGGTAACAGCAAATTTTTTTAAACTAATGGAAAACTGTTGAAATAATGTTAGGGAGAATATAAAACTTGGTATAATTTACTGTAGAAAAATATCACAAAATAAAAAACATATTTAAACTTCTTTTTTATAGATGCATTATTTCAGATTTGAAATTCTAGAAGTCTGATCTAGATGTTAGATTCCATGTTCCAAACATGAACTTAATGTAGTTGTAATCTTCAGAGTAGTAGAGCCTGATATTTATGGCAAAGAGCCTTTTCAGAGAATATTAGAGAAACCCTTCATAGTATGTGTTTAATAGACCAGTTTGGTTTGGCATCAGTTTGACATAAACTTTTGGTTATTCAAAGCCTTTAATTGCTTTGAAGTAAGAGCCCAGTACTGCTCCTTTTTATTAAAATCATACTTTTTCCTGTTGTTGTGGCCTATTTGGGAAGACCAAGTTGTGATTTTTGCATATGTTCTACATAATGCCTCATTAGTTTAAAATCTTGTATCATTTACAAGTAGCCTACATGTCTGTGTTATTTTGAACAAAAATTCATATTAAAATTTAAACATATAAAAATGCACATTTTATGCTTATTAAACTAGGAGACCTTAAACTAAATGTAAAACAGTTATGTGTGTGTGAACACTAAAAATCAGAAGGATTTTACCTTTTGTCAGATTTCCATTTATAAGAATATTATCATCAAACATTAATTCATTAATTAATACTAAATGGTTTTATAAATAAATCTGTTTGTTCTTCCTCTTGATTAAAAATTACATGAGTCATAATATTTGACAAATAAAATTTTGCCTATGAATTTATTCAGTCACCTTAGTGGAGAGAAAATATCTTAGACTTGCATAGAAGATAACTATTTTCTCACATGTATGAGGAGTAAGGAAAATTGTTTACTAAAACTCTCTTTATTCACTTCTTTGTTCATACCCTTAGTCATAAGATCAGATCTGATATTAGCTGTTGACAGAGGATGTAACTGTGGTCTGAGGTACCTATATCCAACCCACGAAAGTTCACTTTGTTGGCTTTTTTTTAATCCAGCAAAGATTTTTTTTTAATCAGTTACTAAACATTGTTTTATGTGTTAGGGATGGTATAATTGTCCTAAGTCTCAAGAAGTTTGCATTCCACTAGAGGAAAACAACATGAACACAGTTAAGTAAATACACATTTTAGTTTTTTTGATAAAGGGAAGACTTCAGCTATATTTTTGGACTTAAATCAGGTTAACAGATACAGTTATTAAAAAATTACTACTCTTTTTTTGCTGCTGTGGCAATTTTTGATTAGTCTACAGCATCATGTATGTCCTTCATATATGTAATTCAATGGATCCTTAAAAGCTTCCTCTACTATGGCCTGGATTATGATATTCATATCTTACTCTAGCCAATCTAGGACTGGTAGTACAGTCCCACTACTATTGTAAGATGTGACACTGAAGACCCTTTTTTCTTTTTTGTGTCTCTATGCCTAGTTGCTAAAACCTTCTATGTTGTTGCTTTTCCATTTGTATCCTTAGAGTTAAACACTGAGTTTAAATTTATTTAGCACACTTAAATAATGCTAATTCATTCATTCATTGCATTTTGGAGAGAGTGTGTGGTTATAGAGATGAGAGCACTTGAATGGGATTCAAATCCCACCTCCTGCACTGAATTGTGATGACCTTGCTAATCTTACTCTTATTTCCTCATCTGTCAGATGAAGATAATACCTGTACCTTAATATAGCTTATTGCCTTAAAATATTGATGTGAAACTTCAATGAGATCTATGTAAAGCATTTTATGAACCTTAAAATGCTTTATAAATGTTTGATATTCTTACATAGACATTTAAATACTCATTTCATTGAATTTTCTCTTTATCTTTTTTTCTTTTATAACTGCCCTTCATGTTAACCAGATTTTAGTGCTATGAAAATCTTGTTTGTGGAACAAAAGCATATGATACTGTATATGATATTCCAAAGGCCCCAAATTCATGTAAATATGAACCTATGTTATCACATTGATTTTAACTTTAAATATAGGGTGTCCCAAAAAGTCATAGTGTGGTTTTAAATTAAGAGTTAAAACTGCACTGAGATTTTTGGTATACCTTATGCTTACTGTAATCAGTTTAATGGCCTCAGCTAAAAAACTTTACACTGCCAAAAAAAAAAAAAAAAAGCCATATTCTCTTTTATGTCAAAAAATATATACATTCAACAATTAAAACTATTTCAAATTCATAAAACTACATTTTTTAAGAGAGATTGAACATATTTTTCATTGTCCTTGTCCCAATGTAGCTGTATTAAACATTCATGTCTTTGATTTCCAAGTAACCTAATTATTTCTAAACTATATTATTTCTATTATTTTCATCTAAGACAAATTCACTAGCAGGTGTTAAATATCTACTATTGGCAGAGCATTATAGCTGAAGTACTAAAACTTTATGAAATGTTGTACTTGTTTCCCTGACATTCAAAACAAAATAGTTATAGTTAGGAAGAATTGTCAATTCTGGCCCAGTGGTTCTGGGTTCAAACTTCTGAAGCCTCTCTTGGTAGCTAGATGATCTTAAGCGAGTCACTTCACTTCTGAGAATCAGTTTCTCAGCTGTGATACTGGGATACAAATTCTTGCAGAATTACTGTGCAGATTGCGATGGCACATGAAAAGTGTTTTGTACATTGCAAATTGCCTTTAAAATGTCAAGTTTTACTAATAGTCCTATGATTCTATAGAAACTAAATGTGCCTGTTGGGATGAGTATATCCAACTGAAAAGCAACAAAGCAGAGTAATGAGAAGGTCGGACTTCCATCCAGAAGACCCTGGTTTCAATTTCTTTTTCCTTCCTTTACTAACTGAGTAACTGAATAAGTCATTTAATCTCTCCATTTCCTCATCTTTTGAATAAGTTTAGTTAAATGTACATTACAGGATTGTTGTAAAAATCAAGAGTATTTTTCAATCTTAAGTTGTTATGTAAATATTAGCATAGATTGTACACTTAATTCTTTTTGTTTCTCTTGTTATTATAAAGCAACATTTTTAATTAGCAAAGATTATGTGTTTATGAATCTTATGATTATGGAAGTATTTGAACACATTAAAAAAATAAGAAAAAAATTAGAGAAACTAAAAATGTTATCAGAATGACTGTTTGGGTATTACATTTTTCTTAGTCAAGGATTACCAAGAGAAAGCAAACTTAGCAATTCTGAAAAACATCAAAATTTGTTTTCACAGAAATTTTTAAATTTTTGCTTTAGACTTTATTGAAAGTTCTGGATCAAGAAACAAACAAAAAAATCCAAGGGGGGAAAAAAGAAAATTCTATTGAACTTCACTAACTGATATTATCTCTCTATGATGTCAGATTTCATTAGGTGAAGAGGCAGAGTAGTTTGTTAAATAATTATTAAAAATATTATTAGATATATATTGCTGAACCACTTAATCAAAAGTGTTAGACATTTAATATTGTGCTAAAGCTGCTTTGGCCTAGATCTGAGATTACAGGCTTGTTTATCTTCTTTGTAAGGACAATTCACTGGCCAATGCCAAAACACAATGAACTTTCAGATATCAAAGGGGAAAATTAAGTATTTCAAGTCCTCAGCTGGTTTACAGATGTGTAAGCTTTGTAGTCTTATTTTCTAGTTCCAGTATGGCATTGTGACAATTTTTCCAATATGTGTATAGTAGATAAATTTTAGAAGAAAAATTATGCATTTCAAATAGAAAACTTAATATTTCCATTTTAAAACTTTTTTATTTGAAAATGTAGGTAAAAATTTAATTGTATATTGTCCCCAAATACTCCTTGATGTAAAACAAATTTAATAAGGTTATCCTTTTCCTAGTCTGTATGTGTATGTGTCTTTTGAAAACAGGTATTCATTTAGATCTGTGATTAACCTTTATAAGATCTTCCTGTACAATTGGTGTTTGCTTTAATCTAGGTAGGGAAAATACAACATAGGATTGGAGCATATAGGGTTTCTATATACCCTCTGGATGTTAAATGATCTCATAGAGCTAAAGGCACATCTGCAACTTATTTAGATGCCATCTTAGGGCATTATTAGTATAAAAGGCTAGGTCATTTTCTTGAATATTTAGAAAAGGTTTAGTTCTAAAAGAAAGCTCCAATAAGTAGTAATTTTATGTACCCTCAGTTTTGGTATTGGTAAGACTATATTACAAAACAAATTTTCATCTAGGCAGAAAATTATAACATGTCTCTTTTGTCTATTAAAACATTAGTTTTTATAAATATCTCCAAACAAAATATTATGTGCATGCCACCTTTTAATAAGCTAAGGAATCAATATAAAGCCTCTAAAATAAATACTAAGAATTATCATTATTAGTTGAATTTTAGTTGCTTTCTGTAATTAGATATAGAAGGAATACAGGCAGTTATAACAATGAAATCACACTTCAAATTTTCCCCCCAAAAGGGTGATTATTATGAAAATATAATAGTAAAACAATTTACAAGTCTGTTAAAAGTTTTCGAAGAAGAAAATTTTTTATTCTATCATATATTTTACCTTGTGTTCCCTCCTCCCTTTTTTTAAAATCTGAAGGTCAAATATTCGGGAAAATGTGGAATTGATCAAACTTAATAAGCAGCTTGTGGAGAAAAGTGATGCCCTTACAATAATGGAAGGAAAATATATCCAACTTGAAGAGGTACTGTTCTAATGAGAAGTGTTGTGCTTTTATTGATAATGTACAAATAATATGGATTATCAAAATGACATTCACAAGTTATGCAAGATGTTCTTATACATACACTCAATAATTTTCAACCCAGGTATCTTAAATTGCTTGAGTTACTATTACTTAATTGTTATATTTGTTATTTATGACCTTAAACCTAAATATATAGAAAAACTTTTTTTCTTAGAGTAGAAAAATATGAAATGTGTATGTGTTGATATGAGTGGAACAATAATAAAAAATATTATCAAAAGTCATCTGAGACTTAGAAGGATATTTGTTTTAACTGTTTTTATCTGAATTGCCTTTGAGTACATAACTTGAAAAGTTTAGGACATGTATTTGTACACAAAATCAATTCTAAGCTTTCCTAATATATCTTAGAATTACCAAAACTATAGATAGTTCAAAAGAAGTTTTAATTATACATTATTATCAGTATTAACTTCTTAATTTCATCACATAATTATCTAATATAATTCTAGCAGTGTTTATTGAAAACATAAATATCTCTAATAATGAATATATTTGGGGTTCTTATATCCCCATAACTGGTTTAATAAGAATATTGACCCCATCAGAATATGCAGCAAGACTACCTTTATTTATTTGAACTGCATAGTTAAAATAAATTATGGAATTATGAACACCAAAACCTTTTAGATGACCAGAATTCTTATTAAGCAACACTTTTTTCAAAGTTTGGATACAGGAAAAGCAGTAAATTAAGCCAAAAATCAGTGTCTTCTAAAGCTGCAGTTTACTATTAATGAAGATGGTGTTAAAATGTCCCCATAAATTATAATTCTAAAATTAAGTAGGAATGTCTCAAAATTTCAAAAGCTGTCTTGCACATAAATGGCAGAAAGAACATATTAGAGAAAAGGTATGATAGCAATATCTACATGTTAGAAGAAGAAAAAAAGAAAATGCATTTAACCTGAAATGAATTTTAAAATTAAGACCTCACAAATTATTCTATTTTCAGTTATCTTTTAATTATTTAGTTTTCAACTTAGCACCCTTGTCAAATATATTATTAGATATCAAGAGTAAATACTCACTATACATCCTCTATTATACCGTATGTATCTCTTGATAAATGTTGACACTGGAGGAATTTGTGCTATTAATAAAGTGAGCTCTTTACTTAAAGACATTAAGTGAAAAAGACAGGATTTTTATAATTATGACAAGAGTAAAAGATCTAAAACAAGGAGCTCAAATGTCATTTTCTAAATGACATCTGCCTTAATATTGAAGGTTGACTGAAAAGTTAAAAGTGTTTTTTAATAACAATTGAAACATTATGAAGATTGACTTAGTCAATTTAGAATATATTTATTCATTTTAGTCAAGATTTATATTTCTTTCAAAAGTATAGGACATTTACTGTGTGACTCTGGGCAAGTCACTTAACCTCAACCTCAGGGGAAAAAAAAAGAAGTAGTATATGACATTTAACCATTCTAGAATAAATTTAAAGAATCATGATAAATGGACCATTTAAAAATTATATTTTCCATATCTTCCATAGGGAATTGAAATTATACTTGAATCAAAAGTTCAACATCTAAGACTGATTTTATCAATATAATAGCAAATCGTTTCAGTTAAAATATCTGTGATCAGCCACTTATTTTTGTTCATTAGTGCAACATTTTTAAACACCATATTTAACCTTAGGGGGAAAAATTAATTGCCAAATCCAATGTATTTAGTGGTCACTTTCATCAAGACTAAAGAATAAGTATATAAGAGCCAGGGAAAAACACTTGTTTCTACAGTGAACCTATGTTAACTTGACCTAACAATTACTTTTTAAAGGTAAATCATAGGTCAAGAGTGTCTCCTATTGACTGAAGAGTGAATATGCTTTGTGTGTGTTGTTAGTAGTAAACTACTTAACTTGAACTTAAAGAGTAGAATTACTTAAAAAAAAAACAAAAAAAAACAACCTATTGATCATTTAATCAAAGCTTAATTTGCCAGTTGTTTTAAAAGATTTTCTTTTCTCCTTACAGAATCAAAAACATCTTAAAGCCAGCCATGATGCCTTATTGGCAAATGGGGATGAGCTCAATCTTCAGCTTAAAGAACATCGTTTAAAGTGCTTCAGTCTTGAAAAAGAGCTACAATCCAAGAGCTTTGTTGAAAAAAAGTTAGGGGAGGTAAGTACCATGAAATACTGTTAGCATGTTTACTAAAAAGCTTATTGAGATTAACTCTTTTGAGAAGATATAAAAAGAAGCTTCAAGCTATAATAAAAGCACAAATTTGATAACACTTTACAGTTTACAAAGTACTTTGCTCTCAACAAATTCATAAAGTACATGAATAATACCAGTCTTATTATCCCATTTTACAAATGAAATAACTAAGACTCAAAGAAGTTCAATAACTCTTTAGTAGCCATACTCTTGGTAGAGATCAGAGTAAGGAATCAAACTCAGTTCTTCTGCTTCCAAGTCCATTGAGTTTTTTTCATTACACCATCCTGCCACCACAAGGAAATATCCTCCTCAAAAGCCTTATAAGCTGAGAACAGTAAATGAATTGAAAGTTTTGCACGATAGTAATAAATACTACTTTTCATTTGATTTTTTTTTTTAACTAAAAGACACTTGTCTTGAAAATAATTCTTTCATTTTGAAGCTGGAGTCCAAATTGTGGGACTTAACTGTTTCATCTATAATCCCTAGTTATTTCCAATGCAAAAGAATTCTAATAAGTTACTCTGAGCATCTTTATGTACAATCAGTTAATTACTAAGTATTAAGTACTATTATGTGCAGGGTTCTGGAAATACAGGAAAAAAGAAATAAAATTTGCCTCGTGGAACTAACCTTTGATCAGAAGAAGCAACATAGACACATATTAGCAAAAAGAAGAATACACAAAAGAAAGAGAGTCCTTTGGGAATGCCCAAGCAGCTAGGATTAATCTAAAGCCCTCATATAGGGAGTGGTACTTGAGTTCACTTTTGAAGGAAGTCTGATTTCTAAGAGACAAATGAGAAGATAGTACTTTCTGAGCATGTGGGACATGTGGGTTATGTTCTTTTGCAAAAGCACATAAACGGAAGATAGAATGTCAGGAATAGCAGTTTTGCAGAATGTTTTTTATAGTGAAGACCATTATCCTTATTTTGTACATGTTTCTATTTTATAAGAGGCATCAAAAGTCACAAAGTACATAGAATCAGAAAGACCTCAATTGAATCCAGCTTCAGACAATTGCTGGTTGTGTGACTTTGACAAGTCATTTAATCTCAGTCTGCCTCAGTTTCCACATATGTAAAATGGGAATAACAATATCATCTATCTCCTAGGATTGTTGTGAGGATCATAGATAACATTTGTAAAGTACTTAGAACAATGCATTTTGTTAATGTTTAGTTGCTCATTTGTATCTACATAAACCCATGGAAAGTTACTGGTATGATTTGCCATTTCCTTTTCCAATGTCCTATTTTATAGATGAGGAATTGAGGCACTTATTTTAAGTTTTAAGCTTAAGAGTTAAGTAAGCTTAAGTTTTTATCCCTAGCTTAAGAGTTAAGTAACTTGCTTAGGGACACATAGATTTTAAGTGGCTAAGGCTAGATTTGAACTCAGATTCTCCTCACTCCAAGCCCAGTGCTTTATCCACTAGTGCTTTACCAAGCTGACATAGTAAGTGTTATATAAAATATTGTCTTTTGAGGGAAAAGATTGTTTCATTTGTGTCTTATCCCTAGCTATGTAGCACAGTAACTGGCATATAATATAGGGGCTTGGTAAAATGTTTACTGATTGAATGAAACTATTAAAAGGATTAATGTGTAATAAGGTAGACTGAAGCTAAATTAGGAAGAGCAGTAAGTAATCACTTCTAAAATCTTCCAAGCAGAGAGTAATATGCTCAAACCTTTGCTTTAAGAATGACATGTTGACAACAATGGAGAGTTTGGATGAGGGAGGAGAAAAACTTGAGACAGATAGACTTAATTAGGAAACCATTGCAGTAGTCCAGATGGTTATTCATTAGGACAGTGATAATATTAATGGATCTAGTTATTTCTGATTGGTATGATTTTTCAGCATATCACTAGCTGCATGAAATACCTTAAGATTCAATCATCTAATTGCAATAAGAATTGCAGTCCTCATAAGCAATATACTCCATTTCTCCAAGTGAACATAAACTAAATTTATAGCCTTTATTAAAATTTTTCTGCTTCTAAGAGGGCAGAGGTATGAATAGATGACTTTCTATCTTTAAAATGCACTTGCATAGTTCTATGACTGGTGACATAGTTCTTGTGACTTGACTTTTTATTTTCCATATTTATCCTTTTTTTGTTTGAGGTATTTTGTAAAATGCTCTGGATCATGGGGAAAGACCTTATTTCTGAATAGTTTTGTGAATAACCACTCAAATTAGATACAAAACTAATATGGAAATCTAAATGTTAAAGTAATTATAGCATAATTTTAATATACTAAAGATTTATATGCCTTCTACCAAACATCATTTAAGGCTAATACAAAAACAGGTAGGAACTTGTATTTGGTACTCAGGCTATAGTTTACTGACCCTGGAATAGAGTGTTTTCCTGTGCAGAATAGAACCTGAACCTCTTACAAATTTTGAATATCAAGGGAAAAATATGACCACCAAAGTTATTTTTATCTAATATTTATGAACCATGAGCTAAAAATTTCTGAATGTTTATAGAACAATTTTATATTAAGGGTAAATGAATATTTTTGGTATCTCATGGAGTGAAAGGATGGAATAAATCTGTGCTTTCATGAACTTAACAGTTAACATTACTTAATAAAAAATTTATTGAGATGAAGAATGTTATAGCATAAATTATTGCATAAATTGACAATGTTCCAAGTCTGTTCTAAATTAAACAAAAATAAGGAAAATTAATACTTTTTATTTAAAAATCATCAAGAAGAAGATATAAAACCATTTAGATATCAGCTGGTATAATTTTAATCTAATGTATATTTTTATCTCTATTCTAGCTACAGGTTAGAATTAATGATATGGAAAAAGAGAAGGAACTTTTAAAGGAAAATTATGATAAACTATATAACAGGTAAATTTTATAATTTCCTAATTTTTTTCCTTTTCCTCAGATTTCATAAACTGTCATTTTTATTAAGCTATTATATTTTAAAGCATCTAACACTCAATGAACAAAAATTAGCAGGTAATAGTAGTTTTTGCAGCATGTGAAGAAGTATAATAAAATCTATGGTGATGTTTTTATAGACATTGGCAATTGATTCTCCAATCACAATATGTAGGTTATGTAAATTCCTTATGAATTTATTTAGAGAAGTCATAGCAAGTTTCCTCAGGCAGTGGAATTGAAGTGACTAGCCCAACCAAATTCGCACATCTAAATAAATATCAGAAGTTAGATTCCTGAATCTTAACCCAGCCATACTTCTCCCACTGCACCAAAATCCCATTATTTCTTTATCTTATACTCTGTTGGGTTTTTTGTTTTTCTTAAATCTAATGAGATATTAAAAAAAAATCGTGCTGATAATTGTGCATGCTGGTAAATTTTTTTTTTAGAAATCTAAAGTAATATCATTGGAGAGAATCCTTATCCTCAATAGTTTGAGAGCAGAGATGGTTTTGGTTTTGTCTTTATAGTTTTAGTGCTTAGCTTTAAGGTCTTATGGCTTCCAGATATAACATTTTATCACCAAGTATCTGCTAGGTGAAATATTAGTTTTGCAAATTATATTAATTTTATTTCGAATATGAAAATCAGGTTGTTACAGTATGGTAGATTCACATGATTTTCAAAAGATCTGGCCACTTATTTTAGTTGAATCTCAGACTTTCTAATTCTTAGCAGTTTTCTTTACTCCTCCATACCTTTTACCATGTCTTGTCACCCATTTCCTCAATGTATGAAGAATAAATGACTGTTCTCTCTCTGCTGATCAGTAATATCCTGATTAATGTGATCAAGCACAACACATTTTTTTCTCTCTCAAAAGCAGACTCTTATCTACATTTGAAGTATCATTTTGCTTACATTAAATGGAATAAATAGCCTGACATGTTTTCTAAAGAATATTGTGTCGTTAATTCATATAATAGGGTATTATTAAGTCATATTGTCTGACTAATTTGGAGAACTCATAGAGCAAAATCTTTCCTATCTTTAAATGTCCTTGAACTCTAGATTAATTGGACTTTATGAGAAAAAAAAAATGTGAAGGAGATGGAAAAACCCTTAGTGGAGATAATCTGGAGAATAATGGTATTCTTGAACTTTCATTTTGTTCTTATGCTGCTAATCAAATATGTCTTTATCTACTTTATGCTCACCCATCATTGCCAGTGGATATAAGAAAGACCTCAGGCACCAGTGGGTATATGTACAGCCTGATATTTTATCATTCCTTCAGTGTAACAGAAACAATCAAGTGTGCACAAAGAACAATTATTTGTGTTTTTTTTCCCTTGGTTGTCACTGTAGGCAATATACAAAAACATTTTCATGAATAAAAGGTTTTTAAGGACTGTTCTCATATGCAGATATAATTATGTACACAGCCCTTACAAAGCAAATGGAGCCAGATGTGGTTCACCATTTATAGTTACACAGATGGCTTCTAGCATAGAGGAATACAGTAAATTCAAAAGAAATTCCTCCTGAAATTCTAGTGGAATGTAATCCTAAATTTAGAGAGGAAGATGGCAAGGGACTAAATTCAGATTGACTTATACTGATTTACACTAGTATTTTGTGGGTTTGGAAAAACCAGGCTGCTAAATTGTTCTTAATTTAAACACATACAGCATCTGATGTTTCTGCCAGATTAGCTGTTGGTGATTTTTCTGCTGGTACTAATGCTGTTGGAACACTACTGTTTTCAATTTTTGGCATCTGATATAATATGTAGTTTTGCTTCTATCATGTTAATTTTCTGGATCTACATGTTTTTAATAATAGAGCTATATGCATATATGTGTGTGTTTATATGCATATATTTTAAAGTAACTTTGTCCTCTTAAAAATGTAAATGAAAAGAAACATGTTACATCTTGATATTTAGAGAACAGATGTTTGTTTTTATATTAGGCTGTGCAATTACGATTTATATAAAATTGTCAAAATGTTATTATTTTAGAGCTCTTTACTTTTTGAATATGAAATGGAAATCCTTGTTACAAAATTGAACTGTCATACAAAAAAGATGTCTTTAAAAATGTTATTTCAAATCTTTTAAAATTGTCCATCCCAGAAAAACAAGCCATCTATGCTGAATTTTGTGCTCCCCAAAACTGTGTGAGCTTACTAAGTAATTTTTCATTAGAATGAAAATTCTAGATTTGTATAAAAGTATTAAAACATGCATATATATGCCCAAAAAGTTTACCAAAAAAATGTAGCTTTTGTAACAATATATTTTTGTCACTTTTACTTCATTTGCAATTATAAAACCAGATTTTACAAGCTGATGGGTTTTTTTGATTCAAAAAAATTTATTGAGCACAAGTAGTGTAGACTAAACTACTGAAAATTATTTAGCCTAGATCTCCTGGAAGGGACTGTTAAGATCCTTCTAAATTCCTCATTTTGTAGACAAGGAAATTAAGTCTCAGAAAGGTTGTATAATTTCCAGAGGGTCACATAGATAAGCCAAGGTGGAATTCAAATCAAAAGGTGCTCTGAATTTCCTAATTTAAGCTTATACACCTCAGTAAAAACTTAGAAAAGATAGCTTTACACTGAGATAGGTTATCAAATGAATTTTTATTTTATAACTTAAGGATAGTACATGAAAATAAATTATCTCTTCAGCATTTTTAATAATAGTTCTTAATCCTTGCTCAAACTGTTAAATATTGAAGAATTTTGAACAGTAATCATTTGTTGAGTCATTATGCTATTTTTATAACCCAATACATATTGTAGTTAAATAGTTTATTGTAATCCCACATGCTATTAATTTTAAGGACAAAGATTATTTTTTCAATATTTCTTGATTAGAATTAGAATTGTTCTTTTTCAATTCAATACAAAAAAAATTATTATTTTTGTGGTTGCACTTTATTAGGTTTTTTGGTTTTGATTTTGAAAAGAACTAACTTGTCGCTCCATGTTTCAAAGATTTAAAAAAAAAATCAGGTGAGAAGTCAATTTTCTCTATGTTAAGAGGATTTTTATGTGGGGAAAAAATTATTTTGTCAGTTGTCTATTGCTGAGGTTTAGAATTGTGGATTCCTCTGGAGCATGTATCTGAATTCCTTTCCTAGTCCCACAAATGCTGTACACTGCCAACTTTTCTGGGGTTTGGTGCTCTAAATTAAGGCCAGTTCCTTTGCTCATCCCACAAACTCTTTCATGTTCTGTAACCGCAGCCTGAGAAAGGCGTCTTGGTTTCAACAGCAGCAGACCAGCATATGTTTACTTAATTCCTAAGACATGATGACAGTGGTCTCTGTGCCACTAAAAGCTTTTTTTCTTTAGTATTTTCTGTTGAAATGTATTTCCAAGTGTTCCTCACACATCCTATGTTTTATTGCAGTGCCTTCAGTGTGACCCATGAAGAACAATGGAAGTTAAAGGAACAACAACTCAAACTACAGATTGCTCAGCTGGAAAGTGCTATAGAGTCTGATTTAGCAGACAAAAATGAAATTCTTGACAAACTAAAAGCTGAAAGAGGTACATACAAAATAACTTCATTGCTTGCCATTTCAGAGAGTCAATTTTTAGCCCCTTATTGAGACCTCTCTCCTAAATTTGATTTCACTATTACTACTAAATTCCTATCTCAGATATTAATGTTTGTACTTTGTTTGGTACTTAGGCTTTTTGCAGTCTTAATTTTTATTAATTTTTTTGGTGAGGTGTAAATGGGGTTAAGGCACTTACCTAGGATCATACAACTAGTAAGTGTTGTGTCTAAGATCGGATTTCAACTTAGGTTCTCCTGACTCTAACTTCCTGTGGTCTACCACTGTGTCATCTAGTTGCCCCTGCACTCTTAATTATTCACTATGGTTGAATTCTTAGAAGCCAAGAAAAATCAAATAGACCCTTGTAAAATACTATTGATTAGATGGTTACATTTCATGAATTATAAATATCTTTCCCTGAAGACTAGATAATCAGATATTGTATTCTATTGTTCCTTGGATAGGAGCCATCTGTTTAATTGTATGACCTTTTGGCTTTTGATTTGATCCTTCAATCACATTTCTATTTTGTTTGGTAAGAACTCTTTTCTCGATCAGTGATTATGGAGCCATTACATTTGGCTCTCAACATCATATTCCCTGTGTGCTGCAGGAATAAGGAAAAAATGATACTAAGGAAAGTTCAGAGCAATAGAAGAGCTGGACTAAAACAAGATAATTGAGAGGTGTCCATAGTCCATGTTTTATTGATGGCAGTACTGTTTTGAGTGTGTTAATAGGTCAGTTCCCAAAGTACCTGAAAAAGGAGCAGAAAACAGAAGCTTGGGAAAAAATCCTGGTCCTTATTATTTCCCAAAAAACTAACCAAAACTATATTAACAACTCTCAGCCCATATACTTTATTTTCCCCTCTCTAGAAAATATATATGATCTACACATATAACATAGGTATCCTTGATGAATGTAGGAAGACTTCTGCAAATTATATTTTGATATCTTGATATTCACACTATTGACTGAAAAGTGAAGAGAATGTAATATGCCATTTCCTTGATTATTTATTGACTACAAAAAAAGCATCTGATTTGCCAGAATAAAATGCTGCTTTAAAGACTTTCTTCCAGTAAGACACCACAATAACATATAAACATCAAAATTATCTTATTGAAGAAGAGCCTTATTTAATGCAGCATCTTACTCTGGCAAATCAAATGCTTTTTTTTTTTTAATTGACAATACACTGGGGCAGCTAGGTGGCACAGTGCATAGAGCACCAACCATGAAGTCAGGAGGACCTGAGTTCAAATTTGCTCTCAGACACTTAACACTTCCTAGCTGTGTGACCCTGGGCAAGTTATTTAACCCCAATTGGCTCAGCAAAAACAAAACAAAACAAAACAAAAAAAAAACCATAAAATAGGAAAATGTATACTTTACATGGCATTATGCTGATTACATCAAACCCTGAAACAATACATAGACTCCCAAATGAGATCCACAGTCATCAGAAGAGAAGAGCTGACTAGCCATACTTAAAAACCAAATGGATAAAGAATGCTTATGGTCTGGATTACCATATTGTATAACCCCTAAAACTGGTATAAGGTTATGTGGTAAGTACCCATATAGACATAGAAATGAACAATGAATTGAACCCAGATTTGAACAGCTACCGGGAGAGTGGGTTGAATTGCTATTGACAACTTACATTCCTTTTAATGACTTAAAGCTTCTTTATTAGACAAAAGTCCATTTGTTGTTCTTTGGGGCAGCTAGATGGGGCAGTGGATAGAGCACCAACCATGAAGTCAGGAGGACCTGAGTTCAAATCTGCTCTCAGACACTTCCTAGCTGTGTGACCCTGGACAAGTCACTTTTTAACCCCAATTGGCTCAGTCAAAAAAAATAATAATAATAATATTCACTCTTCCCGACTCACAAAGACCTAACTTGAGGTCTGAACAATAAAATTACTACGTCATCACTGAGGCTTTTCCAAAAAATTTGTGAGAAATTAAGTGGCTTGTTTGCAATATTGCATCTATTAGATGATCATTTTGATATATCAGTATTTTGAAAATGAAGGTGCCCCTCCTGGATAGTTGAAATTGAATGATAAGAAATTATTTTAAGATATTATTTATGTGACAATTTGAAAAGTGCTGTACTCATTTTTTCCTGCAACATACTTTGTATTTAGATTAACATCATCACAATATTTGTTCATTAATCTTAATGACTATATGGTCAAATGTTTACATTGTCTCTGGATCATTCCTATGCAGCCAGAAATAGTGTTTCTCCACAGACACAGTTCAATGAGTCCTTGTTAAATTGATATAATGAAATAGAAACATTTTCTACTTTTTTTACTTTTTATTCTGCAGATATAAGCACCCTCATTTTGGAAATAAAAGAAATTAAAATCACCTTTTGCTCTTCCCCATTAATTTTCTCTGATGCCATGTCATGATTAAAATATAACACTCAAAATAAGTAGAAGAAACAAAAGTTTGCCCTATACAGTTCTGATAAAAAGTTTATTCAACTTTTACTATCTTTATTAATTACTCAGTTGTAGACTAATTATAAAGTGTCTTGTTGTCCTTAATATCTAAGTGCTACAAATGTGAAATAATTTAAACTCTTCTGTTCCTTCTCCATTTTTATTTTTCTGCCTTTATCTTTCATGAAAACAATGAGTACAATATAGAAGATAGAAAGCTGAACTTGGAGTCAGAAAGACCTGGTTTAAAAGTCTAACTGTTGTGTGATCTTTAGCAAGTCTCTTACCTTCTCTCAATCTCAGTTTCTTTATTTATACAATGAGGAGTTGAATAAAATTACTTCTAAGGTCTCTTCCAGTTCTAAAATTCCAATTCTTTGATCATTGAATAGTTATGTGAAAATATTCTCATTTTGATACAACTTAAATTTACAGCTCTGAAACTGTACCTTCTTGTTTATTACAAGGAAAATATTAACAAAAACACTCTTTATTATGATCTTTTATTTGTAAAAGTACTAAGGAAGTTCAAATTAATTCCATATTCTGTTCACTTTGTTCATATTTATATTTCATTTTTCCAGCATGACTCTTTAAGATTTATAAAGTGCTTTCTTTCTGGAGATAGATAATGTATGCATTGTTATCCTCATTTTTTGAACAAAGAAATTGTTAATCGGACACATTAAATTGTTAAACTAGGGCCAGTGAGGTAGAAAGTATCCTAGGTCTTATAACTATGAGTCCAGTGTTCTTTCTGCTATACATATTGCTTCAACCCTTTCATATTTAAAGAATTCTTGTTTATATTAAAGGTTTTGAAATTGTTTGATTTTTTTTTTTTACTTTGAACTTTCCATCACACATATACCTTTTCATGTAGCAAGTGTTTTTTGCCAGAAGATGTTTCCTCATCTTTTTATTGTCATTCCTATAACTAGCAAATTATTTTTAGAGAGTACTCACCTCTTTATTCAAGGTACAAATTAGTTTCAGATTGTGTGAATATGGCAAAGAACGGATATGTAAATGCAATGTGCATTTGGCTAATGCTTAAATTAACTGCATGTGTTTAAAGGTCTGCTTTTGAAAGTCCTTTCTATCTTTAGCTAAAATGCATAATTCAACATAATGCATATGGCTATATTGATCACAGCTGACGATATTAGCACAAAGGAACTTTGGAAATTGTTTAGTTGGATTGTTCTCTTGATGCTAGTTATTAATGATGTTGCTGAAAGAACCTAATTTTTAGAGTGAAATGTTATTTCTTTGAAAAAGATGCTATTTTGCTTCACCTGCTTTTTTTGAAATCATAAAGGAAAGAAATTATTTTTCATTCTGTTGTGTGATCCAGCATAGTATAGATCAACACATTTATTTTCCTCCTTTTTAGATAAGAGCACAGGACTTATGTTTTAACAAAAGTGAGATAGAAAAAAGATTTTATAAAAACATAAATATAAAATTCAAAGGAGAAATGATTCAGAAATACATTTTAAGGGCTCTTATTTCTTGGTTCCAACACTCCATTAAAGTGAAAGACTAGAGCAGTTAATAAAATTTTGGTGAGGCTAATGTGGGAGGTTTCTTTCCTTCAGTAATCTGAATGTGGAGCAAACATTTACCAATACATATCTCCTCTCCTCCTGAGATTCTCAAAGTGCATCTTAGGGCCCTGAGAAGGGAAATGACTTACCACGGTCATAAAGCTAGCAGGTGGCAAATTAAGAACCCCAAGACTGTTTGAGTATCTATACTGTCTTTCACTGATAAAATGAAATAGAATTTCAAAATTTGACTCATTATACTGAATATGTGATCTTGAGCAAGACATTTGGCCTTTTGATTTCAGTTTCCTGTTTAAAATGGTGATATTACTTGTAATACCTATTTTTGCCATTCATCCTTTATTGAAGAGGATCAGTGATGTCTTGGCTTGAATGTGAATTGGATTTAAGTAAGGCCGAGTTGTGTAGTCCTCAGCCACACCATAACATCTGTGACAGGACAAAATCCATGCCATAGACGAAGTTCAAATGAGATGGTTATGTAAAATGCTTTATAAATGTTTATGTGATCTATAAATATCCTTGATGAACATATTACTATGCAACACTCAAGGGGAAATTATAGATGCATTTAATTCAAGCCACCAAATGATAAGTGCCTAGAATCTAGCAGTTTTATCTCCCTTTGTCCCACAGTTAATAACTTATGCTTTTTAAAATATATAATAATCATACCCGATTCCTTGCACCCCACAATTTAAGAAAAACATTATAAGTTACCGCTATTGATAGTATGTACAACAGTATTCCCTAACTATAGAACTCCATCTTAATATTGAAATAAGGAGCTATATTTTCTTTTCCCTGCAACCTAGATTGGCCTTTATAGTAACTTAAATTTTGACAGAATTTTAGTGTTGTTTCATGTATGTAATTATAGTTATTTTTATTCTTTTGGTTCTGCCTTCTTCCACTTCAATTCATACAAGCCTTCTGTGTTTCTCTAAATTATTAATATTTGTTATTTATTACAACAATAAATTCTATTACATTTGTATTCACTCTTCAGCTATAGATGCTCACTTTGTTTCATTAGCCCAAAGATTTTTATTATTTAATAGATTTGTTTGGGGTACATGTCTACGAATGGCCACATTGCCACATTTCTTTCAACATTGTTGCCACCTCTTTGCCAATTTGATGAGTATAAGATAAAAGTTTTGTCTTAATTTTCATTTCTTTTATAATTAATAATTTAGGATTTCCATTAGCCTTATCTTTCATACAGACAGTCACCAACAGACCTCTTGAAGAGTATGAT
This sequence comes from Sminthopsis crassicaudata, assembly GCF_048593235.1. NCBI lineage: Eukaryota > Metazoa > Chordata > Mammalia > Dasyuromorphia > Dasyuridae > Sminthopsis > Sminthopsis crassicaudata. The sequence continues at coordinate 489,066,488 of NC_133618.1, read as the reverse complement.
GTGTCTAGTATAATATCATTTGGTCCCCAGCATCTTAACTTCTATATCTTTTTTTTTTTACCATCTATTTTCCTATGATCAAAAGATTGTAACTTTCGTGCAAGATGGGACATTAAAAGTAATTTGGTCTCTAATGCTCCGATAAGAAAACTGAAGTAAGGTTAGTTTCCTATGGTCATATAAGGGGTAAGTGGCAAAGCTAAGATGTGAATTTAAATCTCCAATCTCTAAATCCAAGGCTTACTTCATAGGAGTATTTGTTGGATCTATATTCATAGCTTTTCAGAGATGGAGGACAGATATTAATCATTTACAAAGACAAAGGAAGTTAGCTTCAACTTCTATTGAATAATAGAGTCTAATCATTCTTCATATTTTGTGTCAAGTGAAAAATAAAATATTAAATTTTCTTTGTCTAAGCAAGGACTATCTCCATATAATTTTTTAAATTTTATTTTTATTAGCATATTTTGTTTTAAAATCACATTCATTCCTAAATATGTCCCTTTTCTTTCTCTTTCCAGCAAATATTTCTTATAATAAATAAAAATGAAAGAAAAAAATTAACCAAAAAATGGAAGCTGACAATATATGTAATATTCCAAATCCTTAGCCTCCCCTACTTCTCACTACTACCAGCCACCTCTGCCATGAAGTAAGGGAGATGCATTTTCTCATCTCTTCATGGTTAATTTTGATCATTATAGTGTTCTGGTTTTTTGTAATTTTTTTTCCTATTTATCCTATTATGGTGATATATATTGTTTATCATATGGTCTTGACTCTATACTTCACTCTGCATTTGTTCATATAAATCTTCCCATAATTTTATGAATTTTTCACAGTTACTCTGCATCTGTTCACATAAATCTTTCCATGATTTTCTGAATTTTTCAGTCACTTGGGTCTTATAGAAAAGCCATATTCAATTGCATTTAATATCAATTTGTTTAGTTATTCCTCAATGAATAGGTATTTGTTTGATAGAATATAAATTCCTTGAGAATAGGAGTTTTTAAAAAATTTCCTACACCTAGCACAATACTTAGCTCCTAGTAGATGCTTAACATATAATAATAATGGCTAATACTTACATAGTGCTTAAAAGTTTGAAGTGCCCATAAATTATCTCCTTTGATCTGTTTGTTGGTTGATTTTGTTTCCAAACAAATCTCTGTTAACTCTTCCCCCAAGAGTTTATCATTCTAATAATGTTGATATATATTGGACCAGTTGTCTTTGATCCTCTTGACTATATTTTTTCTGATTCATTAATCAGTTAATTAAATATTGATTAAGCAACTACTATGTGTCAGGCCCTATGGACAAAGACAAATGAAATAGTCTTTTCCCTCATGGAAAATATTCTATCAGGGGAAAACAACACATACATATAATAAATTATATTCAGAATATATTCAAGACAAATAAAAGATAATTTCTGGAAGGGAGAAATGCTTTCACATTTTTCACTATAATATTTGAAAATTCTTTTTATTGATAACTTTTATTCTTCTAGAAAAACTAGAAAGTTGTCCCTTATTTCAAAGAATAAAAAAGAACCAAACTCAGGAGGTCAGGAGAGGCTTCATGTAGAGAATACTGCTTAAATTGAGAAAACAAGGAAAGAAGTTATTACTTACTGGTCCCTTTCTGAGGATAAGTCTCTCTGTACTTAGCTAGGTTGATATAGTAGATATAGCCTGTTGTCAGGTAGAATTTTGTTGGTTTTGTTATTGATATGGTTGGTTTTGCTGATAGTTTTCCTAATTCCTGTATAAATCCTACCTGGTGGTAGTGTTTAGTCTTTGTGATATATTGCTCTAATCTCCTTGCTAGTACTATTTAAAGTTTTTGTATTAATATTAGGGAAATTGTTCTGTAATTGTCTTTTCGTATTTTTATTCTTCTTGGTTTAAGTATCAGCACTATATTTTGTCATAAAAGGAATTTGGCAAAATTCCTTCCTTGACAGTTTTTCTAAATTGTCTATATAGTATTGGAATTAATTGTTCTTTAAATGTTTGGCAGAATTCACTTGTGAATCCATCTGGTTCTGGGTTTTTTTCCTTAGAATGCTCATTAATGGCTTGTTCAGTTTTTTTTTTTTTTTTTTTTTTTCCCCCGGAAGATAGGGTTATTGTATTTCTTCTTCTGTTAATCTAGAAATAGATATATTTCTATAATTGTAAATATTTATCCATTTCACTTAAGATATAGATTTTAAAATTAGCATATAATTGCTTTAATTTCATCTTCATTGAAATGAATTCACCTTTTTTCATTATTGATACTGGTGATTTGGATTTCTTTCTTTAAATCAAATGAATCAATGATTGTGGTTTTTTCTTAAGTTTTATTATATTAGCTCAGTGATTCATTTTCCAGCTTAATTTTTAAAATATTATAGGAAAACAAATAATTGGTCTTGCTTTAGATATTAATTAAGAAATTCAAGATTTAAGCCCTTTAATATCCTATTAGCAGTGTTTGTTTATAAGGCTGTTGCAATCTTCTCACCTATAAAGACATGTTTTTGGTCATTGGGGTAAGTTGGCAAATCAGTCTAGATAGACCATTTAACCTGTAACTGTTACTGAAAAAACAATCCTAAGCATGTGCTCTACTTTAAAAACTTTGTATATATTAACAGTACATTATTCTAATGTATTGAGAATATAATTCAACCTATAGTAACAAATCCCTAAGAATAATAATTGATTAGCAATCTGAGATCAAATGACAGGGAAAGCACCATATTTTTAACTCCAAATAATGACTTTATTATATAAATTAAGAAGTTAGAGGAAAATTAAAAATTAAGAAATTAAGTAGAAAATGTCTTTTTAAAAAAAAATGCTTTGTTTCATGTCTTTCAGGAGCCACAATAAGTAAGACTTAGATTTAGCAAAATGTTTGCTTATTTCAAAATGAATTTAAAATAACTTTGAAGTATCGTTTTGATTTCCATGTAGGTGTGGACTTGTGTTTGTGTGTATACATATATCACATGTGTATTTATACATATATGCACACACATATGTGGAGATGTGTTTTATATGCCTGTATTTAGACACATACACATATATTTGTCTAAATATGATATGAATTCTTGTTGAAAGTGGTTCTAACCAAGAAAGTAATACTTTTAGTTTAAAATATGGTGTGTTAATTTGTTCATATTCCCTTAGTGCCTGTCTAGTTTAAATATTATCTCAATTATGTTGTCATCCTAGTTTCCATGGCTAAAGTATTAGCTAGAATTTTATCAAAGGTTGGAAAATTCATTTGAAGTAATTTCTCAAACTCAACTTTATGTTTTAGCTTTTTTATTATGTCTTTTTTATCTTCAAGAACAAACAGAAAAACTTACTCAAGAGAATAAAGAGCTTCACTTATGCTATCTGGAACATAAGCAACAGCTTGATGAGCTTAAAAACCGCATGAAGTTTTTCAGCAAGGTGAATTTTTATTGCTTTAAAATAAAAGATCATTATATTTTACAGATAAAGTGCTATAATGAAAAGATATTATTTAGTTTATGAATTTATAGTATCAGGAAGCCATCATTTTGTGAGGATGCCTTCTTGTATTTGGAATGTATGTCTATCATTCATTATCATCTCATAATGTTCTTTTCTTTAAATGTGTTGCAGGAATGCGAAATTGATGTGACTGAATTCAATGAAGCCCTCGTGCTTATAAAGGTAAATTTCTAAATTGGATTATAGTTTTCATGTTATCTATTTCTCTGTTTTAGGTTGGCTCTTTCCCTTATCTATAATCATAGTGGGCTGGACATTAAGCTTTTATCATCTGCAAAAAATGTTGCATTTTCACTTCTATGAAACTAATTTAATTTTGTACATATTTTATAATATCTGAGACTTAGAACACTTGACATAATTTATAGTAAACCTTTCGCTTTCACATTTCTCACTATAATATTTGAAAATTCTTTTTATTGATAACTTTTGTTCTTCTAGAAAAACTAGAAAGTTGTCCCTTATTTCAAAGAATACAAAAGAACCAAAATAATTTGACAAAACTCAACAACCCATCAAAAAAAAAAAATCTGACATTATACTTAGTGTTCCAGTACCCCATTTCTGCAAGCTAGATAAGGAAATACTTTCTCTTTTTAAATATATCTCTTCTTTAAGCCAAACTTGGTCATTCGAATAAAAGCGTTTATTTTAAATTGTTGTTGTTGTTCTTTCCATTTACTTTGTTGTCATAAATTTTGTTTTCCCGGTTCTCTTTTTCCTGTTTGTTTCTCATAAATCTATCAATGCTAACTATTTCTTATGGCACAATAGTATTCTATTAATTATGTAGGACAGTTTTTTCTTTAGCTTTTCTCCAATTGACGGACATCTACTTTGAATCCTATTCTTTGCTACTAAAAAAAAAAAAGTACTGCTATTAATACTTTGGTGAATATGACATCATTGACATACTTAGTGTGTATGCCTATTGCTTGAGTCAAAGTTTGCAAATTTTAAAAGGAATTTATTGGTTCACCAATGTTAGCTTAATTAAGATATTGGGTAAAGAATATTATAAATGTCTCCCAGATCTAAGTTATTTGATTATTTGTAAAAGAACCTAAGAAAAATATAATCATTTCAGATCATTTTAAGTATTATACTGAAAATGTGAATCAGATAAAAAATTCACGATTCTTGTAACCTTTATGGAAAAAAGAAAATATTACTTATTCAGTCTTTATCTAATTTCCATGTTGAAACTATTTAGTATGTATAGCCTCTACAGAATTTTAAAGTGAACTCATTTGATAGTTACAAATCATTTTCTAATAAGAATCAATATCCAAGTTGACACCTGAGGCACAGATACCACTACTTATAGAATGCTTTATAGCCCGTTGTCATGGCTAGCAAGCTCTCTCTTCATTTCCAAATCTCCATTATTCATAGTTGAAACTTGTTTCTGTGAAAAATGTTCTTCATCTTATATGACTTCTTCTGCTTTCTTTTTCCACTGTGCTTTCTAGAATTTCTGTTCACCAACTACTGTTTTTATGAGCCCTCTCATATTCATAAACCTTCCATATTCTTGAAGTTCCTCTCCCTCCCCCCCCCCACATACAGTCTGGTTGGTTCCAGCTTCTCTGATGTACCTTTTTGGGCTTGAAGCCTTGTGAAGTTGGTGGCACTCAGATTTTGGGTAATGCCTGAGAGCATGCAAATTACCATTCCCTGATGTCATACTGATCAAATGCATGTCTACAGATAAATATAAGGAAGGGATGAGTTAAAAAAAAAAAAACTAAGAACTACAGTGTACTTGCTCCTTTCACTGCCATATTTAGACAAAAATTAACCTCTTTTGTTCAGTGACTCCCAAGTATTCCTTTTCTTCCCAACATTAAACCTGAACTAAGAGAGCACTGGATTAGAACTAGCTCCATCACGGTCTTCATTTCTACCATAAAAATATCTGCCCTTACACTTGAAAAGTTTATTGTACATTTGAATGGCTGTGAAATACCTTAACTTTTCTGTTCCTCAACTCCTATAATTTACACCTTTACTCTAACTCAATCTCATATAAGGCTAGTCATACTCTTGATCTTATTGCCCATAATTTTTCCATTTCTATGATGAAATTTCTTCATCTGATCATAACTTCCTCTCCTTCCATCTCTCCTTGTGCCTTTCCCTTCCTTAATCTATTCTTTGTCTCCACTGCAGCATCTAATCAGTTCCCCTCTGTTTTCCCAATCTTAACCCCATTTCTGTTGAGGTTGAAATGTGAGTAGATGGTGAAATTAACCCTTCTTGAGGAGACCAGTTCTTCTCCTTATATCCCATTCTTTCTTATTTCCTCAAGGAGTTTGCCCCTTTAAGCATTTTCCTTTCTCTGCCCTTCATTTTTTCTTCACCTACTGATTCCTTCCATGTTAACTACAAATATGCTCAAATTCCCACCATTAAAAAAAAACCAACTTCATTTTATCCTAACTCCCCAACCATATTATCATCCTATTATTTCTTTTTTCACCAGATTTTTAAAAAAAGGGATCCACACCAATTGTTTCTGCTTCCTTTTCTCTTGCTCACATTGTAACATCTTGCAATCTAGCTTTTTACTTAGCATTTGATTGAAATTGTTTTCTTCAAGTTATCAGTAATAAGTTACTACAAAATTTAGTAACTTTTTAAAAAAAAGTTTTTATCCTTTCTGATTTCTCAGCAAAGTGTTTGGCACTTTTGAAATCCACTTCCTCCTGGATATTTTTTTCCTAGGTTTTCATGAGAGTATTCTTTCCTGGTGCAATTTCTATCAGTTTGTTCCATCCTCCTTTAGTTATGATCATCCATTGTCCTTCCTCTTTTGGGGGAATTATATTCCATGTCTCTTTCCTGGGCCTTCTCTCCTCTTTCTACATTTTCTCTTGGTGATCTCATCACTTCCCATGTGTTTAGTTATTATCTCAATGCAGTTGGGTACTAAATCTACTTGTTCAGTACCTCTATCCTAAGTGTCAATCTCATATTACCAAGTACCTGCTGGTCATCCCCACATAGATGTTTCATGGACAACTCAAATTCAACATGTCATAACAGCTCTTCCCAAAAAAACCAGTGCCTTCTTTTTTTCTGTTAGAGCTGCCACCATCCTTCTAGGCACCCAAGTTCACATATTGAAAGCTTTTCACAACTCTTCCGTTTCTCTCACCCTCTGTATTCAATCAGTTGCAAAAGTTTGTTGAATACCACAATATGCCTCTTTACATTCCTTTCTTTAAGTTCACACAATCACCATTAGTGGTAGCTTAGCTCAGGACGTCATTAGCTAGTCTATACTGTTGCCATAATCTCCTAATTGGTCTCCTTGCTTCGATCCTCTTTTCTCCAATATATTTTCCACAAGAAATTCTGATAGTTTCCTATTGCCTTTAGAATCACAAACACTTTTTTATTAAATCTTTCACAATTACAACTCCTTATGTACTTTACATACTAACTAAACCAGGTTTCTTTCTTTTTCCCATGTTGGATGTTCCAACTTCTTCCATGCCATTTAAAAAATTAAATTATATATTTTTCAATTTTAAAAAGTCTGCTTGCATTCTCTCCCACCTCTTTCATCCTGTTGAGAATAAAAGAAAAGCAAAACCTCTGTTACAAACATATATACTCAGGCAAAACATATTTTCATGTTAACTAGGTCCAAAAGATATGTAGATAGAAAGATGATAATTTTTTTACTATTCTTGTCATTGTATGAATCATTCTGATTTTGTATCAGTTCTGGTTTGGCATCAGTTATACAAATTTTTCTAAAACCACCAACTGATGTCTACTCTCCCCCCATCCCTTCTTGCATGTTTGTACGTTCCTCTTTTCATAAACTCCAATTATGAGAAATGGCAAGTTGCAACCTCTTCTTCCTTTCTAGACTTGCATATGACTTGCATATTCATCCTTTTACCCTGCCTTTTCTTTCTTCTCCTTAGACTCTCAGAACAGGTGCCTCCCTTTCTCATGGCTTCTGTTTCTTATATAATTCCTTCAGTACCCTAAGAAGATATTAAAATTCTGAAGGAACATGTATTTCTTCTTCCTCTACTAGAATGTTAGCATGATGTTATCATATAACTCCTCCAGTTCAAAAAATTTCACTTTCTGGGTATCTCTTGACTCTTGTTTTTGTGTTTCAGAGTTCTTTCTCAGCTCTAGGTCTTTTCATCAGTAATGTTTGAAAATCCACTTACTCTTCCATGACATGGTAACTCAGTAAAATCCAGCTCTGTAATCCTGAGCAAGTTTATTTACCCTTTGTCTGTTTGTTTCCTCATCTGTAAAATAGGGGAAATAATAACATCTACTTCCCACAGTTGTTGGAAAGATGAAATGAGTTAATAACTGTAAGATACTTAGCACAGTGCCTAGGACATAGTAAGAGCTATATAAATAAATAAGGACCTATTGTTAATTGTTGCTGTTGTTGTTTCCTTCACTATTTAGAATGAATTCACTTCACTGAATAGAATATAATGTACTTTTGGGCAGAGACTTTTTTGTTTATCTTTGTTTTAGCATTACCTAGCAAAGTTTGTGGGTACTTAACAGGTTTATAATAAATTATTGTTGAATTGATTTAAGTTAAAAAAAAATCTTTTCCTTCTAGTCTAGAAAAGAGCAGAAAAATGGACACCTTTCCTTTCTAGAGAAAGTTGATGGTGATATTAATAAGGACCTAGAAAAATCAATTCAAGAACTTCAGGCAACACAGGCAGAAACAGTGCAAGAACTGGAAAAGACAAGAAATATGCTAATCATGCAGCATAAAATTAATAAAGATTATCAGGTACAATTATCAGTATTATAAAATGGAGTATTTTCTATATGATGTTCTAATAACCAATTTTTTTTGTTTTTAGAAGTAAATTCCATTTTTCAGGTTTATAATTCTTATTTAGCCAGATATTTAATTTATTTTCTACTACCACAAATCCTGGGTGTGGCCTTCTTGTAACTAGGCAATTAGGTTATTTAGGAAACAAAACAAGCCCTTCACATTCTCCCAATTGAACTAAGATACTAGCCTGCCTAATAGAACATAAAATAACTAAAATTCAACCATCTAAATCCTACTTGCATTTAGAATCATAGGATTATCAGTTTGTATCTAGAAAGGACTTTGAAGTCATGATTTAGAGGAGAGACCATTCATTTTGCAGATCAAGAAACTAAATTCAATCCAGGAGGATTAAATTATTTGCCCATTATACTTACACAAAGAGAAAGAGATACATTCTTCTGGGCCAGAGGTTCTTACATTAAGTTGTGCATACCTCTTAGGGGTTTGAAAATCTTATGAAGATTTCACAGGGAATGTTTGTTAAATATACTATCCTACAAAAATATTCCAAAGGTTATTGTTGGGGGGGGGGGGGAATTGGCAGATTGGAAGGAGGAGGAAGAGACAGGAATTGTGTGGGAAAAGGAATGTTGTACTACATGTAAAAGGTTTGAGGAGGCAAAGCCAAGATGGCAGAGCAAAGATAGAGACTCCCAGACCCCTCCAAATACATTTAAATAATGACTCTAAAAGAAATTGTAGAGCATCAGAACCCATAAAAAAATCAGAACCCACAAGAAGTGGAACAATTTTACAGCCAAAGGTAGCTTGGAAGGTTGGCAGGAAGGGATCTGCTATATTGGGGTTGATCTGGAGTACAATCACAGCACAGGCCCCAGAAACAGGAAGTAGTGATTAAAGAGTTTTTGGCCCACAGAGCCAAGGACAACTCAGCAAGAAAGGTTTGGAGTACTAAGAAGTGAGGTGAGCCCAGCCCAGGATTAGGTTTTGGTAGTTACTGAATCAACAATGGCAGTGCTGTGATAGGAGCAGCAACTTCAACAGGATGCATCACCTCCCGAAGATCTCAGCTGGTGGGAGAGGAGAGGCAAATAGGTCAAAGGGATGTTGCAGGAGCCTTTTTGCTGGCACTAGTAGGACTTTATTGCTTTGCCCATACTGATATCTGGATGGCAATAATGGCTCACAGTACAGGCTCTAAAATGATCTCTGAAAAGAACTGCACAAACCCCTTGAAGCTTGGTACATTGTACCTTCCACCCTGGAAACAGATCCCAAGTAATAGGCTGGGAAAATGAGTAAACAACAGACGATTCTTATCATAGAAAGTTACTATGGTGACAAGAAAGTTCAAAATATACATTCCAAAATAATAACAAAGCCAAAGGTCCTCCTACATCTAAAAACCTTCACAAAAAATAAGAATTTGTCTCAGGTCATGGAAGAGTTCAAAAGGAATTTTGAAAATCAAGTAAGAGCAATAGAGGAAAAATTAAGAAAAATAAGAATGAAGTAAAAGTAAATTACAAAAAAGCTTATGATGAAGAAAATGCCTTTAAAAGCAAAATTGGCCAAATGGAAAAGGAAGTACAAAAGCTCACTGAGGAAAATACCCCCCCAAAAAAAAAATTAGAACTGAGAAAATGGAAGGTAATGACTTTATGAGAAATCAAGAAACAAAAATTAAACCAAAAGATTAAAAAAAAAAAAAAAGAAAAAAAAAAGTGAAATATCTCACTGGAAAAAAGAATTGACCTGGAAAATACATTCAGGAGAGATGATTTTAAAGAATTGATCTACCTGAAAGCCATGATCAAAGTAAATAAATAAATGAAAATAAAAAGAGCCTGGACATCAGCTTTTATTATTCTCCTTTGATATTGGCTCTTCTGTAAAATTTTCTTTTAAGTTCGGGTTTGGTTGAAAGAAAAGTGCTGAAAATCTGCAAGTTCATTGAATGTATGTTTTTTTTTTTTCCTCATTGAAAATTATAGGTATTTTTGCTGGATATGATATTTTCGGCCACAGGCCTAGTTCTTTTGCTTGTCTATAGATATGATTCCAAGATACCAGTCTTTTATTGTAGCTGCTGCTAACTCTTGTAACAATTCTAATTGTAGCTCCAGCATATTTAAATTGCTTTTTCTTGCAAAATTTTCTCTTTGATCTGAGAGTTTTGAAATTTAGTAATAATATCCCTGTGTGTTTTCCACAAAGGATCTCTTTGAGGTAGTGATCAAGGGATTTTTTTTTTTTTTTTTAATTTCTGCTTTCCCTTTATGTTCTATCCCTCCAGGACAATTTTCTAGGATTATTTGCTAGATTATTTTGTCAAGGTACTCTTTTTGGTCACAAAAGCAGTCCAATTATTCTTTTACATATATATATATATATATATATATATATATATATATATATATATATATATATATATATATATATATATATATATATATATATATATATATATATATATATATATATATATATAATATTGGATCTGTTCTCCAGATGTCATGTCTTTCTTAAGAAATATTTCATATTCTGTTCTAATTTCACATTCTTTATACTCTGTTTTATTATTTCTTGGTCTCTCATAGCTTCACTGGCTTTCTCTTGCCCAATACTCATTTTCAGAATTATTTTCACTTATAAGACTCTGTACATCCTTTTCTAATTAATTGGTTAACTTCCCCCCCCCCACTATCTTCTTGTTTTTTTGGATTGTTTAAATTTTTTTTTCCTCAATATATCTCATTTGATTTTGAATACTTTTTTGAGCTCTATAAAATCTCTCTGGGCAAGGAGTCATTTCACGTTACTCTTTGGTGTAGCTTTTTTTTTCCTTTTTTTTTAAACTAAAGTGTCCTACTCTGAAGATGAATCCCCCATCTTCCCTGTTCCTCTAATATGTTTCAGTGGTGGGGTTCTTCTTTGCCCATTCATTTTTTAAAAAATAAGAGGTAATAGTGAATGAATCTCTAATCATGGGGTGGAGAGATGGTGTCTCAAGCTTCCCTTTAGCTCTCTACTCTGCCCAGGAACCTAAAACCAAGATTTCCACCTTCTTGCAAATGTCTACAGCCTGTAGCATCCCTGCCCTGGGCTTCTGCACTCAGAGAAACTTACTTCAAAATTCTTCTCTGTTTAGCTCTATTTAGCAAAAATACCTATAATTTTCAATGGGGGGGGGGAAACCCAGAAATTCAATGAACTTGCAGATTTTCAGGACTTTTCTTTCAACCAACCCGAACTTAAAAAGAAAATTTTACATAAGAGCCAATATCAAAGATCAGTTTTAAGGAAGTCAACATAGACAAACTTTTTTAACTTGGTCAAATTGTTTATATTTTTAACATGGAAAATGTTTTATGTTTAAGACTGATATCAACAATAGGGGAAGCCCCAAAGAAAAATTGGCAGAGTAAAGGTAGAAATATTAATTGATATACAAAAGAGGTACAGAGGAAGAATAGACACAGAAGCATTAGAGGAGGAAAGAGGGCTTGTAGTTCTGAAGGCCTACTCACATAAGGATTGGATTCATAGATACCATGAAGGGTATAGTACCTTACAAAATCTAAGAAGAAATAAGGAGGAAAGGATAGGTGGATGGGGAAACAAAGGTTGAGGGAAGAAGACAAGGGAGGGATCCCTGAGTAGGAGAATGTTAAGTATAGTAAGCCAAATTATGGAGCAGAATTTAATGGAAGAGTCAGCAGGGATAGGAAAGATATGTTTGTATCTGGGGTATATGTATATGTGAATTGTGTATGTATGTATATATCTACATATGAATACATAAATATATCTTAACTGTAGCTTGCTTAAGGGTGTGGGGATGAAAGAGAGATGTATGTGTATGTGTCTATATTTGTATATCTACATATGTATATATAAATATATCCTTTCTTAACTATAGCCTGCCTGGGAGTGGTAGAAGGATGAAAGGGGAAAAAAGAATAAAATACATAAGGTGCACAGTAGAGAACAAAAGAACAATTTACAAGGAAGTAAAGAAAAGACAGACACCCATGAATATAATTTCATATATCTATATATATATTTGAATTAAGTAAATGAGTGAATAGTAATTAATTGGAAAGTATTCTTGGTGAATGGGAAATGAGATCTTGAATTCAAATTGTTAACTCTCTCATCGATAGTATTATCATGCTTTTTAGATGGAAGTTGAAGCAGTAACCCAGAAGTTGGAAAATTTTCAACAAGATTATGACCTAAAAATAAAACAGTATGTTCATCTCCTTGATGTTAGGGCTGCACGCATCCGGAAGTTAGAAGGTATCGCATGCATAAAGCAAAAATTTTGATCCAAAGTATTGAGTTCTATAAGCTTATATTTAAAATAAAGGACAAAAGAAAAATGTGTGCCCAGAGTTCCTTCCTTCTATTATTTTCACTTATGCTCCACATATTCTTTCAAATTTGTTGTGTTTAGTTGATAAATTCACTGATTCTAGGTTAGAAAAGCAGATTAACAAATTTATTACAATTTTTTATACAAGCAAAGAGCTTTCGGGAATAAAGGGCATGGAATTTTGCCAACTAATATTCTTATTATTCAGAGGAATTGTTTCTTTACTGAGTGGCATTCGACCATATTTGAATAATTAAGGTTTTTAGATATATGTCCACTGGATAATTGAAGTATTTTTGTCTACTTTAATGTAGAAGCATGGGATAGAGACAGAGTTTGAAATTATAGATAAGCATTAAAAGGTACTCTTTTGTTACTGGCCACCACCTTAAAATATTTTGCCCTTTCATATGTCAATACTTAGACAATATATTTAGAGAATGACTAATTACTTAATTTTCTATTGTTGCAGCCCAATTAAAGGATATTGCCTATGGCACTAGGCAGTACATATTTAAGCCAGAAATCATGCCAGATGATCCTGTAGATGAATTTAATGAAGCTGTTCATTTAGAACGAGGAGAAAACCTATTTGAAATCCATATCAGCAGAGTGACCCTTTCATCTGAAGCTATCCAGGCATCAGGAGATCAAGAACCTTCCACTTTCTGTACCTATGCTTTTTATGATTTTGAACTACAAACAACTCCTGTTGTGTCCGGTCTCCATCCAGTATATAACTTCACATCCCAATATATAGTCCATGTTAATGACTTCTTTTTACAGTATATACAGAAAAATGGTATCACTCTTGAGGTCCATCGGGCATATAGTACTAATTATGAAACAGTTGCTGCATGCCAATTGAGATTCCATGAGATCCTAGAAAAGAATGGTCGGATTTTTGGTGCTGCAAATTTGATTGGTAAGTCTAGCTACATATTATGTACCTGATATGTATATTTATGCAATGACACCTACATCAGTGTCAGCTTTTATCAATGGAAAGTGCCTTTAGATCATTAATCATATATTTTCAGGTTTACCTGAGTTAGCACTCTACATATTTGGCACAGATACCTCTTATAAATTCAAATACTATTACTATTGATGTGTACTTGGTACTTTAACTGATGATTATAGCTAAAATATTTATTAACCAGATTGGTATTTTAATACCAAAGATATCTTTAAGAAAATAATGTCATGTTTACAATAGCTTGTCTACAGAATATTAAAAACTTTTAATATTAGGTTAAATTCTAGACTTTGAAGGAGTATTAAGAGATTTAGTCCCCTGTTTCTAAGCAGAACCGCATACAGCAATATATTTGACACATTTTTATACTGTGGTTCTTTTGCTATGTTTATTGTGTTATGAGTTTTGTTCTATACCTCTCAGGTTCTGTCTGCTTCTTGATACCTAACTACTACAGCAGGAGAAAGAGTAAGAACTTGAATGAGCATATGTGATTATCTCATTCATATTAAAGAAGGATTAAATTATATTTTACATTACAAATTGGCATATGCCAAGCAAGGCTAACACTTTTAAGATGAGGGTATTCAACATATGGTAAAATTTGTTCTTGCAAGCATAGCTTTTCTGTCTTCATCACTGTTATTTGCATTTCAAACATCATTTGTACAGAGCATGTATAATTCTGCTCCATATAACATTTCTGGTTCTAATATTACTAACACTGGTACCTATCTGTTTTCATTTATAAAATATTGAAACAGTGGAATTTTTTTGTAGGAATTAATGGAGACATTCCACATTATGGTACAATAGAATATTGGGTCCGATTGAGAGTTCCTATGGATCAAGCAATTAGGCTGTATAGAGAACGGGCAAAAGCTTTAGGCTATATAACATCCAATTTTAAGAGACCTGAGCAAATGCATCAGGTAAGCAATTTTTAGAACCTTTTTATGATGCAAGTATTTTTCTAATAGTCTTCCTTTAAATGTTATTCTAGAAGAGTTTTCAAAAAAGATTGTTTTTCTTTTAGCGTTCAAATAACCTTGATTAAAAATTATATTTTGTGTATATATGTTGTCTATGAAAATGTATAACAGCAATTTGATCATAAGTTATTACTGTTCACAGAAAGTGTTCTCTGATGCTAACTGTCTGAATTCCAAAATGAACTAGAAGGATTTAATTGTGCTTGCTAAAAATCAGGATGTTTCAGATATAGTTTGCCACAATATAGAATTAAGTCAATAGGTCAATAAGTATTTAAAGAGTAGAGAATCCGATAAAAGCAAAAACAGCCCCTGCCTTCCAATAGTAGACATGTTAAAGGGGAAAACAACTTGTAAAAAGCTAAATTAGTGCAAGCTATATACAGAGTAGATGGAAAGTACTCTGAGAAAAGGTGCCAACAAGACTAAGACCTCCGGCAGAAAGCAGGCCTCAAGCAGAGTTTTGAAGTATACCAAGAAAATCCAAAGGTAGAAATATAGTTCAAAGCAGAGCAGGTTCAGGAGGAGGCCAGTGCAAAAGCATAGAGAACTAGAATTTATAAGCAGGCCAGTATAATCAGATTATAGGGTATGTGGAATAGGGCAAAATATATGAAGGCTGGAAAGAAAAGAAAGGAGCAGGTATGAAGAACTTTAAAGAGCAAAGGGAAAATATATTTAATCCTGCAGATATTAGGGAGCCACTGAAGCTCCTTGAAGAGGTAGGTGATTTGATCAGATGAATGCTATAAAAGAATCACCTTAGCAACTGAATGGAGGGTGCTTTGGAATAGGGAAAATACTTAAGGGAAGGACACAAGTTATGAGGCTATTCATACATCAAGGCCAGATGATAAAGAACTGAAGGATTGTGATTTTGTGAATGGAGAGGAAACATTTATAAAGAGGTTACAAATAATTTTTAATGCAGTATGCCTAATAGTAATATCTATAGAATTATGGTTGTCCTTGGAATTTCTTTATTTTTGTAGCTCAAAAACATCTCACAAAATAACCCTGAGTATTTTATTTATTAGCTGGTCAAGAACTCAGATTGTGATTGTATTTTAAGTTTTAGGTTGTTGTTTTTAATCTTGAAGCAGAATAAGGGTAATAGTTATTAGAAACTACGTGATATATAGCCTTATACCTTAAAAAAATCAATTCAGAATATAAAAATAAATTTTAAAAGAATTACTTAAAATGAGAAGGAAGCCCATTTCTACCTTTCAGGTTGAATATTTGTTACTTATAAGTATTTACATCCTTTTGTGAGTTAAGGGAAGTTTAGATACAACTTTATCCATCTTTGCTATAAATTAAATTAGAAATGTTAACATTGTTAAAGATTCTTCCAGGTAGTAGAGGTATAAGAAGCAAATTAGCAAGAAATAAGATGGGTTTTGAGACCCAGTTGCTGGTTCTAGTATTCCTTCTCTGGGAAACTTTAGAAAAGATCCGTTTCTCTTCATAGTTCCTTCTAAGCTATATAGAAATATCCCTGTGTACACTTTTCTGTTTGCTAAATAAATTTAATCGTAGGCCCTTTTCTGGGAAGCATCCCTTAGTTTTTTGTACATTTCAAAAAGCCAGATAACCTAGAGGAAGGAAATAGAACTTCTCAAATGAGGTCAGTTTTTAGTGTGACAAATAGAGATCTGGTACCTTGGGAAAGTATTAAAAGACTCATATCCTGGAACTACAAAGTTCCAGTTTGTTCTTTCTGCTCTACCTCTAACTTCTGTAAGATGGAACAAATTGGAGAGGGAAGGAGAAGATAAGGGAAGACTTAGACAAGAAGTTGCTGAACTTGGGTTTTTTGTTTGTTTCTTTTACTTCGCTTACTATTTATGCTTATAGTGACCATGTAACACACTAATGATTATGAATATTTTTAAAGATATATATATGTATATGTATGTGTATATATGTGTGTGTATATATCAGATTAATTTTAGAAACTTTATTTTGCTACAATAAATTTTCAGTATATACTCATCCTTCCTAATTTGTTGCATGCCCACTTAATGTGATTCCCTATTTACAACTAAAAACATTAAAGAAAACATTATTTCTTCCTAAATGTCAACATCTTATTATTTTAGAGACATTAATTATGAAATTATTCCACATATGTATGTATTAATGATGATATATTTTGAATTTGACAACCACTTTATATTTTAATTGTATGTATTATGATTTATATATGTATTTTTCTATTTAGCAGATACCCAAAACTGCTCATCTTGGCCTTACTTCAGATGACAACTTAAATGAACTCCATATCACAATAAAATGCTGTAGCAACTTAAAGTCTGAAGCAACCAAAAGTCACGTGCAGCCAAATCCCTATGTTGTATACAAGTTCTTTGATTTTGCAGACCATGATACAGCCATCATTCCAAACAGCAATGATCCCCAATTTGATGATCACATGTGCTTTCCAGTGCCAATGAACAAGAACTTGGATAGATACCTCAAGTCAGAGTGTCTGAGTTTCTATGTATTTGATGATAGTGACACCCAGGAGAATACTTACATAGGAAAAGTCGATGTACCACTAATTTCTTTAGCACATGACAGATATATTTCAGGTAAAAATATGGTCTCTTTAAAATTATATTTTATTGTTTTTAATCAGTAACAATGGACCTTCTTTCTTACCTCTACCACCCATTAAAAAACAAAAGAAAAATTAAATCCTTTTTGCAAGCATGTAAATTCAAGGAAAATAAATTTCTGCATTTTTTGACCATGTCAAAAAAAAAAAAAAAGTTATATCCTTGCTTGTGAGTTCCTCATCTCTGTGTCAGGAGGTAGGCAGCATGTTTCATCTTTTATCCTCTGAAATAGTGGATAGTTATCACACTGATCAAAATTCCTAATTCTTTCAAGATTGTATATATTCATCATGTTGTCATTATATAAATTGTTCTCCTTGTTCAATTCACTTCGTTCTGCATCATTTCATACAAGTTTTCCAAGTTTCTCTGAAGCCATTTCACTCATTTCTTATAGTATAATAATATTTTATCACATTTACATATCATACTTTGTGCAGTCATTCCCTAATTTATGGAAATCCCTGCAGATTCTCATTTTTGCCAACTCAAAAAGAATTATAAATATTTTTGTACATTCTTTTGTTCCTAGTGTTTTTTGCTTAGAAATAATATTAGTCTGCTAACTTTCTAATTCTGTCATATCCCTTTTCCTCTTTCCTTTTATTTCCCAGTTTAATCAAATGAATTTCTATATATATCTATATATGTGTATTCTTCCTTTCTTTGGCCAGTTCAGATGATAGATTTGAGTGTCAGCTACTTCCCTCCATCTCCTCCTCATTTGCATAGATATTTACTTTTACATTCTGATTATGTGAGATAATTGTCCCAAATCTTTCTTTCCCTGCTTTTTCTGATGTATTCTTCATTTCTTAAATTTCTATTCTTTTTTAAAGATGATCAAGACATAACAAAATTACTCCCTGACTTCATTTAGATTTTCTTTATGACCCCTGATGATTATGGGATTCAAGAGGGAACACATGTATCATCTTTCATATAAGAATTAGTAATTTATCCTTGCTTAGTCTTTTATCATCATTTTATAGTGTTTACTTTTTTATTTGTCTCTTAACCCCTGTATTTGAACTTCAGAATCTCTACATAGCTCTTTTCTTTTCATCAGTAATCCTTGGAAGTTTTCTGTTTGATTAATGGACCATATTTTTCCATATAAAGTTATATTATAAATCTGCCAAGTCAGTTCTTATTGGCTGAAAGCCTATATCTTTTATTTTCTGGAATATTATAACTGATTATAACTTGATTTTTTTTAAACTAGGAACTCTGGATTTTAACAGTAATGTTCTAAAGAAAGTTTATTTCAAAAGGTAGCTAATGGGTTATTCATATTTTCCCTTTGCCTTCTGGTTCTAAAGGATCTGGGCAATTTTCCTTTAAGATTTCTTTAAATATGATGTCTAGGCTCTTATTTTTGAGTCATGACATTCAAGTAGTATGATGATTCTTAAATTTTTTCCTCCTCTTTTTTCTAAGTCAATTGTTTTTACTATGAGATACCTTACATTTTCTTCTCTCTTTTTTTCAGTCTTCTGTTTTTGTATTAATATTTGTTCTTGTCTCATGAAGTCAGTGACTTCTATTTGATCCATTCTAATTTTCAGGAAGCTTATTGCTTAAGGAAGATTTTGTATCTCTTGTACCAACCTGTAAATTTTTTTTCCAATTTTTTCTTCCATAACTCTCATTTCTTTTCCATTTTTCCCCTAGTGACTCATTTTATAGATGAAAAATGTTTTAACTCTTCATCTTTTCTAGGAATTTTAGTTGAATTTATGTCCAAACTATGTATTTCTTTGAGGCTTTCTTTATAAATGTTGAGACGATATTTTCTTCTAGGTTTATGTCTAGAACAAGGCTATTATTGTAATAGCTTTTTATGATGATTTTTTGTGTTTGCTCATTCTTCCATTTTGATTCCCAACTTTGGGCTTGATGTTAAGCCTGAATTTTGCACACTTCTAGAAGGAAGATGTAGAGCTGATCTCATTGCTGTTTTCTTGTTTCTTGTAATAATTGTTGTATTATTCTAGGATCCCAGGTCTAGTTCTGGCTGGAGAGCTGGAAGCTATCAATGCTCTCAAGATGATCAGATCTAGGATCTATTGCTGATCTTGGCTCATATCAGTCAACTGGGAATCTCTGCTAGTTCAGAGTGACAGAACTGAAAGCTTCCTCCCCTCTGGCCTAGGATTCCCACCCTAGTTATTCTTCTTCAGGCTTCAGGTGAGGCTAGAAGTTGGACTACAGACCCTGCTCTGTTGCTGGTACTAATGACTTATGAACTGGCTTTTTACCCTAGAATGCCACCCCTGGAGGCAGATCTATTTCTTAACCCATCCTGGACCTATGACTCAAAACTAAGAAGTGGTAAGCAAAGATGCTAGCTAGCAATTATTCTTACACCCTGAACCCAAGGATCCAGTATAAGTCAGGATCTTTGCCCTAGTCCACAGTACTTCTGAACATTCACTTTACAATTCATCTTCTTCTGATAAGAAGTCTCTATATCTTGGTGTCTCTATCTACATACCTCTCTGGCTCCCTATGATGATTTTCTCTTAAAAGACAATATACTGTAAGTTTTTCTTGAATTTCATGATCAAGTTTCAGTCTGGTGTTTTTTAGATCTGTTTGAAGAAGTTGGGGAAGGGGGAAGCTTGCTATATTGATTCCTGTGATTCTGCCATCTTGGCTCCACCTTTAAAAATATAATCTTAAAAAATCAGACCTTTTAAATGCTGCCATACTACTTAAAATTTAAAAATCAGGAAAGTATTTTAGAATTTAGGAAACTAAGATTCGGGGGGTGGTGCATTTGAATACATGATTTTCTTATAGTTTAGTGATTCAGTCCTTTCCAACTATATGTGAGCCTATGGAATTTTGTCCATGGGGTTTTCTAGACAAAGATACTAGTGTTGCTGTGGTGTGGATAAGGAACTGAGGCAAATAGTGTTGCTGTGGTGTGGATAAGGAACTGAGATTCTGAAAGTTAGACTAGGAAAGACTATTAATCATCATCCTAATACCAACTATAATGCCTTTTTGAAATGAACAGAAAAAACTATATTGTTACTTCAAATCAATTCTTAAAAAAAAATTTCCAATCCATACTTTCCTTTCCTTTTCTTTTTTTTCTTTTCTTTTGAGGCAAAGGGAGATTAAGTGACGTGCCAAAGTCACACAACTAGAAGTATATAGTGTCTGAGACCAGTTTGGACTCAGGTTCTCCTAAATTCAGGATTGGTGCTCTATTCCCTGCATCATCTAGCTGCCCCACTCCTCAGTCCATATATTTGAATAGCAAATTTAGAGCATTTTTAAATGACAACTGCTTGAAATAAGCTTAAAATGCTTACAGCAGCCCTTTAGATATTGGCAAGAAACTGGAAATTGAGGAGATGTCCATCATTTGGGAAATGGATGAATAAGTTATGAAATGTTATTGTTCTATAAGAAATAATGAGCAGGCTGATTTCAGAAAAGCCTGGAAAGACTTCCATGAACTGATGTTAACTGAAGTGAGCAGAAGCAAGAGAACATTATAAACTGTAATGAGAAGATTATGGAATGATAATTTGTGATAGACTTGACTTTTCCCAGAATGAATTGATTCTAGGCAATTCCAATAGACTTGGGATGGGAAAATGGCATCTGCAGCCAGAGAGAAAACTGTGGAAACTGAATATGGATCATAGCATCATATTTTTATCTTTCTTTCTTAATTGTGGCTTGTTTTTTTCCCCCCTTTGGGTCTGATTTTTCTTGTATAATAAGACAAATATAGAAATACAGTTAAAAGACCTATATCAGACTGCTTGCTATCCTGGGGAGGGGGGAAGGGAAGGGCAGGAGGAAAAATATTTAGACCACAAAGTCTTGCAGAAATGAATATTGAGCAAAGCTATCTTTGCACTTGTTTGAAAAAATAAAATTGAAAAAAAATTTTGAGAGATATCTGTTGCTTAACTTACTAATTGTACAGTTCTAAAAAGCTGTTACATTTTATTAAATTCTTTATCCAAACTTACAAGTTTGGTATGTTGTCATTTTTGCTTTATTTCTTTTGAATACTGTTTCTTTTGTAGAGCCTGGAAATTGAATTAGGCACGCCCTACAGCAAATGCATTACTATTATCTTTATTGGGGAAATTTTTTAACATTTTCTCAGACAGTGCAAGCTGTTTTAAAAGTTGATAGTCATTTCATTTGAAAAGAAAAGTAATGAAAGGCCATAAAGTAAAATGTTAGTGGTAAAAAGATAGCAGACCTTGGACAAAGCTCATATCTAGGGTTATCTTTGAATATAAATTCAGCAAATTAAAATATTTATACATTTCAGTTTCTTTGAATTGAGATTTTCTTTCAAAGTCCTTAACTTCAAAAAGAGATCTATGTGAAGCCTGGACCCATTACTGATTCTTTTGTCTTTAATTTACTTTCTAAATAATATGTGTTGGAAGTTGAAGTCATGCTTCAAGAGAACAAGAAAAAAAATTTTTTTTAAGATCCATTCTTTAATTTTTGCATTATCAAAGTTTTAAGCTATCAAGAATATATAAAAATTAAACCAATTTTGTAATTTGACAGGAATATTCGAGTTAACAGATCATAAGAAACATCATACAGGAACCATTGAAGTTGTATTGAAATGGAAATTCACTTACCTTCCTCCAACTGCATCAGCAGTATCTGAGGACCTAATGAATGTTATTAAAAAAGAAGAATCAGAACCTGACAAAAGGTTGCACAAAGCATCCTCTATTACCACACCAGTTGTAGTAAGTAACTGGCTTTTAAAGCTTGCTTTAAAATTTAAAATACTTTGAAACAAAATTTTAAATTTGATATTTATTACTCTCAGCTTAATATGTATTGGTTTATCATAGGCTCCAGTACCTAAACCAAGAAAGTGTACTTTCCCAACAGACAAGAAAGTGTCTTTTGTGGATATCACTGCACACCAGGATTCTGTAAGTAACAAGAATCCAGGATAATGTATATAAGAACCTTTTCAAAGAAATTCTCTACATTATGTCTTATATGACTTAGAAGAAAACTAGGTGCCCTCTTCACTGGTATAAGATGTGTATTTTTTTTTCCCCCTGAACTCAGTTTTTAAATTTTCAGTCTTATATATTTCAAAGGATATACGATTTCATCATTTTATGTTCTTTCTCCATTGATATGGATTATAGCCATTCTGCAACCTATAATGCAATTGACATTCATTGTTACCACCAGAGAAATCTCTCACCCACTGGTTAGCATTCTGCTTTTAAGCCTTTTTGAACTTAGTTAAGTTGTTCTATAGTGTGGCCCACTCGAGACCTTTCCACCTGAAAACCTGATAGAGCAAATGCTATCTATCTGTGGTGGCATAACTTTAAGAAACTAGTGGATTTCAATGTAAGGTGCAATTTATGTCAAATTGATCAATAGTCAGTAAGAATGTAAGTGCCTTCTCTGTGCCAGGCACCGTACTAAACTCTGGAGATCAAAAAGAGGCAAAAGACAGTCCCTGCCCTACAATCTAGTAGAGGAAACAAAAAGCAAACAAATATATACAAATAAGCTATATGCAAGAGAAATAGGAAATAATTTAAAGAAGGAAAGTCCTTGAATTAAGCGAAATAAGAGGTTTCCTGTAAATTACAGGAAAGCCAGTACATAGATATGAAGGAGAGCATTTCAGACTTGAGCAAACAGCCAATGAAAATATCCATAATCAAAAAGATTGTGTCTCATTCAATGAACTGCCAGAAGAGGCTGGAGTCACTGGATAGAAGAGTACATATGGAAGAGTATAGTGCAAGAAGATTGAGAAAGGAGGAGGTGGTTAAGATATGAAGGGCTTTAAATGCCAAATAGAGCATTTTGTGTTTACTCTATTTGGCAACAGAAGTTACTACAGTTATTAAGTAGAAAAGTGACATAATCAAACCTGTGCTTTAGGAAAATTATTTTACTGATGGAATAGAGAAAATAGTTTGAAATAAGAGAGACTTGAGGCCGACCCACTACCCCATAAAGCTACTTTTGTAGTCCAGGTGTGACATGATGAGAGTCTGCACCAAAGAGGTGGGAGCATAGTTATCAAACAGAAATTGCAAAAATGAAATCAATGGTTGTCACTAATTCACATGAGACTGGAGTAAAGGAGAGGATAGTAGCAGAAAGCATCTAAAAGTAGAAGATGTTCACAGTGAATGTGCTCAATTTTTTCTTAAGGCAAGATTCTTAACTGAGAAGGTGGGATGAGGGAACCATGGAAGGTTTGAGGAGAGGTAAAAAGATTTAGAAGAGTCATTGCAGACAATGGGATACAGAGTTGATAAAGGAGATAGAGTAAGATTGTCTAGGTGTAGTGAGGATCTAGTTGAAATTGTGTAACATAAATCTGCAGTAGACATAGAATGGTTTGGTGATTTTTTTTTTCTCTACCTTTACTCCACAGAATATTTATGGTAGTGAAGGCAGCGGGTGGTGGAAGTAATTCAAGGGTGAAACATGGAATTAAAAATTTTATGATAAGGGCTCTAAGGATTAAAAAGAAAAAGATAGTATCAGATTGAACTGGATCACCAGTGAGGCAAGAGATGAGAAAAAGAGAAAAAAGTATATATAGTCCAAGGGTAATGGCATGAGAAAAATCTGAAGGGTATTTATATGCACAAGAAAAATAAGTGATTAAACTGTGTTATCCGCAGTTAAATGATGCTAACCACAAGGAATATATATACCTCTTCTGACAATTAAAATGACTAAAATAATATATAATATGAATGAAATAAACTTTAAGAAAATTTCCCTTTTTTCCTGATATTAATTTTATATTCCTTTACTAAAATATAAAAACTAAACTATATTTTAGTGTTGGTGCTATATCTCTGTGGATTTAATCATACAATGTTAAGCTTAGAGGTAAAGTAAAAGATCATCTAGTCTGACCCCTTTTTTTTGCAGGGGAAGAAACTAGAACCAAAATAATTTAAATGATAGAATCAAATTTACACAGCTTTAAATTTCGGTTAGAACCCAAATTTCCTGACCTTTAGTGATCTACATAAATTTCATTGAGCTATTTCTTACAAACTTAATATGAATATATGTATAGGTATAAATAGATAAGACACATATATAAATATAGCTATACATATATGCATTAAACTCTAGAAAGGTTAATTTTATATGTGGGGAAAACAAGAATTCACTCAGAATCTCATATTTGGAAAGGACTTAAATGAGGTTTTGTAGTCTCAGCTGTACCTGAAAAGGAATCTTCTCAACAGAATCCCCAAGAAGTCACTTCCCACCCTAAACTTATAATTCTTTGCTTCCTAGATGATTATCCCAGATGAAGATGTTCACAAAGCTTCACCAGAAATGAAGATTACAAAAGAATTAAAAGTTAAGGCTCCATCTACTCCATATATTCAAGAGGTAAGATTTTTTTCTATAATTGCATGTTCTGTTTTCTAAAAATAATTTTCGTAGACAGTGTCATAGGAATTGTTTCTATAAAATCTTGACAATTGATATGCTATTTTGTTTTTTTTTCCTTTTTTATTATAGCTTTTTATTTACAAGATATATACATGGGTAATTTTTCAGCATTGACAATTACAAAACCTTTTGTTCCAAATTTTCCCCTCCTCCCCACTCCCTCCCCCAGGTGGCAGGTTGACCAATACATGTTAAATATGTTAAAGTATATGTTAAATTCAATATATGTATACATGTTCATCAGTTATTTTTGCTGTACAAAAAGAATCAGACTTTGAAATAGTGTACAATTAACCTGTGAAGGAAATCAAAAATGCAGGCGGACAAAATTAGAAGGATTGGGAATTCTGTGTAGTGGTTCATAGTTAATCTCACTGGGTGTAGCTGGTTCAATTCATTACTGTTCTATTGGAACTGATTTGGTTCATCTCATTGTTGGAGAGGGCCAGGTCCATCAGAATTGATCATTATATAGTATTATTGTTGCAGTATATAATGATCTCTTGGTCCTGCCCCATTTCACTCAGCATCAGTTCATCCAAGTCTCTCCAGTATGCTATTTTGTTGATCAATCATTTGAGTCATGTCTATCTCTTTGTGACTTTATTTGGGGTTTTCTTGGTGAAGACATTAGAATGATTTGCCATTTCTTTCTTTAGCTTATTTTACAAATGAGGAAACTGAGGCAAATAGGGTTAAGTGATTTGCCCAGGGTCACACACCTATTAAGTTTCTGGGGCCAGATTTAACTGAGGAAGGTAAGTCTTCCTGATTCCAGGCTCAGCATTAGCTAGTATCCCTCGTATGCTATGAATCAGTGACAAAGAAAAGTATAAATGAAGTTAGATAAGTTAGATAAAGTGAATGTTCAAATACAATTTTATACATATATTGGATGTTTTGTGTAGTCTTCCTCTTTGGAAAATTCCAAATAAGCATTTATTTTAAAACTAAAGATTTTTGTTAACTTTTTGCTATTTTATGCATTAATTTAAAGATTTGAAGTGTATGTAAAAAACTCTGTGTGTGTGTGTGTGTGTGTGTGTGTGTGTGTGTGTGTGTGTGTGTGTGTGTATCTTGAAATGGAAATTGGCTAAAAATACTTTTAAGTATTTCACAGTTAACTACAATTGTATTTTTGATGACAAGTACTAAACATATATGTGAATTAAAGTTCTACATTAAATGCGTTTTTCACTACAGCAAATAGGCTTTTGCAAGCTGATAATTAATGAGCTTTTCATTTCAGTCTATTATTTAAGCAACTCATTTTCTCATAAGTCATATAAATCATGTATATATCAGCTATATTTTTATGTCTTAAATTTAAATGGTTTTTTAATTCAAGTGCTCAAAATAAGAATGGTATAAATATGACATAAGTGACCATAAATATCTTTGTATTTCTTTTTATTTTTTGAGGCTTTGCCAAAAAGGACAGTAGAGAAAGTAAATGAGAATGCTCAAAAAATGCAGCAAGGAAAAGATGAGGATTTATCTCACCTATCTGTGGGTCAACTTGCTGACCAAAATTCAACTACTTCTGAAGATATTACAGAAATCAGTGAGGAGATAGAAAGAGAAGAAGGTGGTTTTCTTTTCTCAATTAAAGTAAAATTCTTAGTTTCACTCTTTTGTGTAAACACTTTGCTTTTCTACTTGGTGTGTTAGTACTTACTCCGTTGAACGTCTTTGTTAGAAGCTGACTGTTAACTGGATAGAAATGATAGCATTGATTTCATTCTGGCTGTATAGACTGATTTGTTGATTCATTCTGAAGTAGTATAAATTGAATGTGAAAAATGATTTCTTAAATAGATTTTTTTATACTATTTCAAAATATTAAGTGGCCTTTAATGCTAACTTCTAGCAAACATCTAATAAGTTATTTTGAAGAATATGAACCTACAGGTTTACAAATTAAAGTTTATCTATAAGTTTGTTTTAGATAATAAGAAAAATATGCATTTTCTTATAATGTTATCTAAAAAGTTCAGAAATAGCCATTTCTCTAATCTTCCATTTAATGCTATTTTTTTTTCCTCGTATTGTTTTTTTGTGTGTGTTTCTTAACCAGAAATTTCTAAATAAGGTCTTTTTTTGTTTTCTAAAAAAAAGGGATAGGGGTGTGTGTGTGTGTGTGTGTGTGTGTGTGTGTGTGTGTATCTTTACCACTAAAAGAAGATAAGAAACCTAGATTGTTATTACTGTGATATATTCAAATAATATTAGGATTCTGTGTATTTCATGCCTAGATTTAAGGACATACCTATTCATATTCTCCCATGTTGGTATAAAGCACTGAGACCAAATTGGATAATTCAGCCATAGCTTTTTTTTGAGTGTATGCTCATATAAGTAATTTTAATTAACAGAAAGTCAGTTCTAGCACTTCATAAAATTACTTCATATAAATATGGAATTTTAACCAGCCTTGGATGGCTGTGTTCCCAGTTGAGTTATATTTTATCATTTCTTATAGCATTTGCAAATGCTTATATGACAACTTATTTTTATCAAGTTCCTGGTTTGTCTGAATCCCTTAACCCATAAAATGACTACTAAGTAAATTGAAATTCTGATTTGTTGATCCATTATTTCCTGCTAAAAAATGGTAGGAGCTACTAAGAGATTATTATGACAGTACATGACTATCATGGCGAAAGAATATCTAGATGATTCAGATAGAACAAGCCCAATTGTTAAAGATATTTTGTTCTTTTCTGTTCCTAACCTTGTCCAAATTCCTATTGTCACCTTAACTCCTCTTGATTCTGCAATACTGATTTCCTCCCCTTTTTTTGATTTCTTAAAGAACAGTTCACAACTTTTTTGAAACTCTTGTCAGTATTAGAATTTGATTTAGTCTTACCCACTCTTTCCCCCTCCCAGCAAATCATGACTGATTTCTATAATAGGAATGTTGCTTTATTGCAGAAGAGGTAACACTGACTTCTAAATAGACCTTTCCATGGAATATTCTGGCTGATGAGCAATTAAGTATTTATGGGAACATTTTAGTCATTGTTTCAACAATGCATAAACTACTTCTTAGGTGTAAGTAAAATAATATACATTTTCAAGTATAGTAATACAATGTCTTCTTTATTTGACCACTTATTTTAGCTATTTCTGAAAATGCAAAGTTAAAGATTCATTAATTTCAGATTTTCTTTTTAAAAAGAAATGAAGATTATATCACTGTCACACTGTGTAATGGATTTAGATTTATCTGTGCTTTGTAATGTAAAAATGTAATTGCTTTAACCTTATTTAATGATCAGCATTTTTTATAATAGGTCAAGAAGAAAAACTAGATTCTGATGCTGTTGATTCGATAATAACTGACAGTGATGACTGTATTGTTCCAAGTCCCATGTCCAAGAATGTTAAACAGGTCAGTGATTTGGTAGTAATTAGAAGTATGCAGAAATTTAAATATATGCAGTTGATGTTATTGTTCAGTTTGCACACCTTTCTTTTTCTTTTTTTTTTTTTTTTAGGAAGAGCATGGAAGCATTTAGTTTATTCTATTTCTTCTTTTTTTTTTAAATTATTATTCCCTTGTATTCATTTTTCCAAATTATCCCCCCCCCTCCTACCATTCCCTCCCCCCCGATGACAGGCTATCCCATACATTTTACATGAGTTTGCACACCTTTCAAAGAAAAAGTCTGTATATGCATATTTTATAGATCATCAAAATTTTATTCATTTAACTTAAGAGTTCAAGAATTTATAGTCAATTCATTATGTAATAATGATTGGGTCAGGAGTATCTCAGTTCAGTATCTTCAGTTATTTTGAAAGAAATTTTTTATCTCTTCCATTATTTGAAAACTATCTATTAATTTATCACTATACTTATATTTTAAATATTCCTGTAACCATTATAATGTAGCATAATAGTACATTTCAAATTTCAGTAGCTTTTCCTCTGGGAATTAAAATTTTCTACTAATTTATGGTTATTTGATCTTTGAAGAAAGATTACATCTTTAAAATTATTAATCTCATATTATTATACATTTTTCTACTAGTTATATTACTGAAAAATACTAAACACATGATATAAAAAAGTCATACTTTACTATCTAAAAGAACCTTTTTCATAGCACGAAAAGTTATCTTGTAATTTAAATATCCAAACTATAATTTTTGATTTTATATATTTGTTTTCTTGAAGTACAAATCTAATTTTATTGTTCAGGTCTCATTTTCCAGTGGTAAGGATTCCAGCACTTTTCTTTATTCTTATTTCTCGCACTTGCTTATTTTAATACTAATGTAAAATATTAGCATGGTATAATAAACTCAGTCTTTAGAATGTCCTTATGAAGAAGCATAATATAACAGAAAGAGCTCTGTACTATAAATCAAGAAACTGAGGTTTTAGTCCCAACTCTATTACTATTTGGCCATGTCATTTTAATTAAACTTTGTTGTTGTTGTTCATTTGTTTTTATCATGTCCAGCTCCTCATGGCCCCACTTGGGATTTTTTTTTTTTGCAAAGATAATGGAGTAGTTTGCCATTTCCCAAGTAAACTGAGGCAAACAGAATTAAGTGACGACTTGCCTAGAGTCACATAGGTAGTAAGTGTCTAAAGCCAGATTTGAACTCAAGAAAATGAGTCTTCCTGACTCCAGGCCTGGCACTTAATCAAGTTATTTTACTTTAATGACGTTCAGTTATCTCTAAAAGAGGGCTTTTGACCATCTTGGTCTCTTCTTGCTCTAAGTGCTTATAAATTTCTATGAATTTTGCATGTGTGGCCTGAAGACATATAGTTATAGAATTCAATTAATGTTGAATCAACTGCTTTGTCATTGTTGAAAAATTGAAATTCTAATATTAAATCAAGTAGAAGATTCTCTCCCAAGACTTGAATCCTACTGGAACATAACTTTTATTTTAAAATGGCAATGGAAAAATGTGGTTCAATATTGAAAGCTTTTATAGCTCTGTAAAGTCTATGGAATTTCATTTTATATCATCTTTATTGAAGAAATTAGTTCTCCTATTTTTTTGTATTAATATTAATTTCATTTCCAAATAGATTCCCTACTCTCCCTTCTTTGGAGGTATATAAGTTGTAATGAGATAGTTCTCTCAAAAAAATAAAGACATTTAGCCACTTTCTAAGCATAATTCCAAATTACTTTCTAGAATTCACATTTTTTCCTAGTAATTATATTACAGGTTTACCAAGATTTCCTTATAATGAGATAAAACACAAAACTGTTTTGATTTGCATTTCTCTTATTATTACTGATTTGAAGTAGTATTTAATATGCTTATTAATGGTTATCAGTTCTTTGGAGAACTGTTTGTTCATAGCCTTTGACCATATAGACATTAGAATCTAAATTTTTGACCTTATATATTAGTGTTGATTCTAAATGTTAGAGATCAGATCTTTATTAAAGAGAATTGAAGCAAATTATTTTTGAGACATCAATTTTGCAAAATCTTTCCAATTTCATGTAATTAAAATCATATATTATGCTTTATGTTCATTTCTTTCCCTTATTTAAGAAACCTTCATGCATGCATGCACACATGCACACACACACACACACACACACACACACACACACACACACACACACACACACACACCATAGTTATGAAAGGTACCTAATCTGGTTCTCTTCTACCTTTTTTTTTTTTTTAAGTATAATCTTTAATATTCAGATCAAATTTGTAAGTTCCTGACATTTTAATAGGCATTTCACTAAATATTAATGTCTGATCAATTTTATAAATGTTAAGTTTAAGGACATAAAAGCATAGAATTGACATCTGAGAAGGATCTAAGAATAAATAAGTTAATTTGACCTAGAAATAAAATAACTTACCCAGAATTGCATAGTGAATTGGTTAGGACTAATAACCTCCCTCTTCCTACTTCCATGAACTTTTGTATTACACAATACTTTTTTTCTCTCTCTCTTTTTTTTTATTATTATAGCTTTTTATTTACAAGATATATACATAAGTAATTTTTTGGCATTGACAATTGCCAAACCTTTTGTTCTAATTTTTCCCCTCTTCCCCACCCCTTCCCCCTGATGGCAGGTTGACCAATACATGTTAAATATGTTAAAGTATAAGTTAAATACAATATACAAAAAGCCATTTAACCCCTATTTGCCTCAGTTCCTCATCTATATAATGGGAATACACTGGAGAAGGAAATGCCACTCCAGTATCTTTGCCTTGGTAGAAGTCCACAGGGCCACAAAGAGTTAGACACAACTAAATGATTAAATAATAATATGCAGTTATTTGTCAAATGTTAAAAAATTGAATGTCATAAGCTGAGAAGAGGCTATTAGTTGGTATTAGCTATGAAACAGCTAGTTCTCCTATAATGGTACTAAAAACCTTTATTATCCTCAGAGAATCCTTGGGAATCAGTGTGGCAGAGTCAATTAAGGACTGAACTGGGAGTCTTGAAGACTCTATTGTCTCTGATAACCTCCTAAAGTTTGTGAACAAACTCAAGTCAGTTAATCTTTCTTTTGAACCTTGGTTTTCTGACCTGCTAAATGGGGATAATAATACTTATAATCCTTAAATCACAAAGTTGTTGTGAGTTTCAAAAATAAAAAAAAAAAAAGATGTGTATAAAGTGTTTTGCAGTCTTGCATTTATTGTTTCTGTTTTTATGTAATTATTTTATATTATCTCCCCTATTAAAATATAAGGTTCTTGAGGATTGTGACTATTTTTGTCTTACTTTGTGTCTCCAGAGCTTGATAACAGGGTGCCTGATAGGTTAAAGAAAAAAAAAAAAAAAAAAAAAAAAAAACCTCACACAAAATAAATGCTTATTTTTGATTGATTGGAGAATCAAGGCAAATTAGGAAAGTACTGTGATAAGATTGGACCTTAAGTGCTAGTCTAAAGAGTTACTTTGCCTTAGTCACTGGAATAAACCAATCAGTGTAATCACAGATCTTTATAGAGTTTTGAGAAACCTAAAAAGATAATTCTTTCTGAGCATTTCATTTATTATCTAAAAATATTTACATATGTATTTACATATGTATAAAAATATTTTTGTTAAGAAAATTTTAAAATATGCTATCATTTCACTGTGGAATGAGAGGATTGCATGTATTTTCCAAGTTTAATCATCTTGATGGCAGTTTACATTTTACTTTTTAAAGTTCTGAATGAAAACCTTTGATTTAATTAAGCTCCAAGAACACTAAAAGTTTTGTGAAAGAATTCTTCTTAAAGAATAATTATGGGATTTTTAAAATATATAATTTTTTTTTCCATCAAAGTGGCCTGGGAAGTTTCTTGTTAAATATCAGGAGAAATCATGTGTTATTTCCCTATGCTTCCTCTTGGTACTGACACTCTAAAATGTGATTTCCTTCAATGGTCAGAACAATCTGAGTGCATTCAGACACAGTATAAGGACTGTATGTACAATGTCATCTAATGCAAACCCCTACATTAAGCAGTTTTTGTGCCTAAATTATATTTCCATGACATTACATATGTCTATAAATATTCTATCAGTAGTGTAATATATATAGAGTCATTATTTTACTAGGTGGGGTAGAATTATGTTTAATTAAATAAAAAAATCTAGTAGCATCCTTTAAGTTGAAACTATATAAACTAGATTCAGAGATCATTATTCAGCAAAAAACATTGTAGTTATTGTACAAGTTGTACTGCTCATATATTTTACAAATTACTTTAATAGGGTGACTTATTTATTCAAAAAGCATTAATTAAACACCTACTGTTTTAAGTG
Source organism: Sminthopsis crassicaudata (assembly GCF_048593235.1). Taxonomy (NCBI): domain Eukaryota; kingdom Metazoa; phylum Chordata; class Mammalia; order Dasyuromorphia; family Dasyuridae; genus Sminthopsis; species Sminthopsis crassicaudata. Next base: position 489,033,907 of record NC_133618.1, on the reverse strand, counting down.
CTATGGATTCAAAGACAAAAACAGTGATCCTTACTCTGAAGAAACATATTTCATTGGGGGAAAATAAAAATATATTCATACACACACACACACATACATAAGTAAATATGAAACATATAAAATAAATGGATAGTAACTTCAAGTGAGGATAGTATCATTTGAGATCAGGAGGCTCCTTGTGTAGAGATGACATTTGAATTGAGACTTGAAAGAAATAAACAATGTTAAAAGAGATTTTTAGGAGAGAGTGTATTCCAGAGATGGAGGACAACCTATGCAAAAACGCAAAGATGGAGTGTGATATGTCTTGGATGTGGAACAGCTGAACTTACTATTTAGCTCTAACAGAGTGCATGAATGAGAACAGTGTGTAATAAGACTTGTAAAGTAGGTTGAAACCAGGCTGTGAAAGATTTTAAATACAAAATAGAAGAGTTTGAATTTTTTTCCCTTTCTTTTTTATTTATTTTCAGCTTAGATGCAAAATAGGAAAAGAAAAAAAAAAAATACCATGTGCACAACAGAACATGAAAATAATCAAAAAATAAAGCAATAAATTTCCATTTCAAGAAAGCCTAATTATAAACACTACACATTGTGTTCAGAGCTGTCTATCTTTGCTTCCTTGTGAGTTTTCTTCTCTGCTGTGCATTTTTACTTTATTTTTTTCTCCTTTCCCCAAGAAGGTTATAATTTGGTACAGATATATTTATAAAAGGAGTTGCATTTTATCCAGAAGCATTAGTGAGCTACCAGAGCTGCTTGAGTAGGAAAATGATATAAGACCTCTACTTTAAGAATATCCTTTTGATAGTTCTGTAGAAAAGAAATTGGGGGAGCAACTGGAGGCAGGAAAAGCTATTAGAAAGCGATTACAATAGTCCAGACAAGAATCAATGAGAGTCTATACCAAGATGCTGACTGTATAAGAAGGGAAAGAGTACAAGAGGTCTTGTTGAGGAAGTTGGTCAGTAGGTTTCGCGGCTTTAGTTATGGTGGTTGAGGAAGAAAAAAAGAGTCAAAGCTGATTCCAAGATACTAAGCTTGATAATCATAAACATGGTGGTGTCCTCCGCAGAAAGAGGGAAGTTGGAAAGAAAGGAGCAGTTGGTAGAAAAATTAATGAGCTATATTTTGAATGTGTTGAATTTGAGTTGACTATTTTTAAGTCAAATGGTCAATTTGAAGCCAAAGCTTTAGATCTGGGTGTAATCTGCATAGAAATAACAGCTGATGGCACCTGATGAGAGAGAAAAAGTAGAAAGAAGAGAAGAGAATCCAGACCAACCCTTGGCAGACCTCGTAATGAGAGGATGGGACACAGAAGAGAAACCAGAAGGTACAGAAAAAAGCAAGAAAGAACGGTATCACAAAAATGCAAAAAAAAAAGAATAGATTTTCCAAGACATAAGCAAAAGTGTCAAATGCTACAGAATGAATTTGTATCCCCTTACCCCCCTCCAAATAAGTAGACAATTTGAGAATAATTTTGTTTGAGCAACAAGGTTGGAAACCAGATTCCAAGGGGTATATGAATGAAGGATAATCTGAGAAAAGAAGAGGAAAAGTAAGATAATAGGTTTAGGAGGTAATAAGAATTGTGATTTTTGTTTGTTTGTTTTGTTCTTTAAAGATGAGGGAGATTCAAGCATATTTATTATTCAATTGGGAGAGAATGATAGAGAAGTTCAGAGAAAGTTTTCAACATTAGAAGAATTTCCTCTTTGTTTTTTTTTCTTTTATCTCTTTTTATCTCTCTTTCTCTACAACCATATGTAGAGTAATTACCACTCTTTAGACTTGATTCCCACCCCAACCTTGCCTGTCCTTTGGTTTTTGTTGTATGTCCTTTCAGTCGCCCTTCATGATCCCATTTGGGTCTCTTAGCAAAAACACTGGAGTGTGTTACCATTTGCTTCTCCAGCTCATTTCACAGATGAGGAATTAAGGCAAATTGGGTTAAGTAACTTGCCTAGGGTTACATAGCCAGTGTCTGAGGCCAGATTTGAAGTCAGATCTTTCTGACTCCAGGTCTGGCACTCTATACCACCTTGCCTGCCTCTTGCCTGCAGTTTTAAAAGTACTAAATGTTACGTATTTATTTTAGTTTATTTAATTGTCTTTGAAATTTCATGGTACTTTACAACAATTCAGGATATTACCTAGGAAGTCACAGAATTAAAGATAGTAATAAAATGAGGGACTCATAAGTCTTTAGAACTGGAAACAACCTTCGGAGTTCATTGTTCCAACTCCTTTACTTGGAACATAAGGAAATGGGATTCACAGAGGTTAAGAGCCTTGTTTAGAGTTTTACAACTGTTAAGAAGAAGTACTAGAGCCAGAATTTGTATCTCTTCATTCCTAATGGGAGATAAGCAGCCTCATAGTGATTTGCTTGGAATTTGCAAATTGGTTTTCAATCTGTGTTAGATGAGAAGAAAATTTCTGGATCTTCAAGTACGATTGATTTAAAAGCATCAAGTTCTAACCATGAGCTTACATTAATAATGTTTCGCTTATCTCTAAGATAAATATCAGTTATGCTAGTTATCCTGTGTATATGAATTTCATGGCGTACTGCTTAAGTCATTTAACATCTTGCTCTTCCTTTTTTCATGTTGCAGAATCAGACATCCTATGGTTATTTCTTAGATATGTTGATTGTAAAAAGGAATCTAACAGATTTTGCAGTACTTAGTGGTCCCACTCACTTCTTTCTCTTTTCTTCATGTCTATGATGTATAATTAATCATAGATTACTTCATTTTGTTTCATTTCATTTACAACATTTATGAGCTTCACTTTGTCAGTATGAAATGCTTGTCCCCTCCTTTCCTTTCCAAAGTGGTGTAATTAGTGTTAGCATCTTTTTTAACAGGCTACATAAAGTTTAGTGGCTGGATTAAATCAAGTCATTAACATAATGTGCTATACAATTTGCCCCTATCTCTTTTCGTTTCCACTACATCAAAGTGCCACAGAGTGCCAGTGTAATTGGGCCTTGCTAGCTTGTCAGGTTCAGTCAAGCCTGATGGCTGCTGCTTTTACGAAAAAGCTTCTAGGCATGATAATTAATGGGGGAAAAAAATCTGGGAAATGTAAAACTTTGGACAGTTCTCTATGAATATTTTATAAATTTGAATAATCAGAAGTTAACAGTATCAATTTGATGTATAATACATTGATTAAAAGCCTTGTTTCAGGTCCTCAAAATAGACATCAAAACAGTGAATTTGCATTTGCCATGGCATTAAAAAAGAAATTAACAATCCTCTTCTCATATTATGTCTTATCCCTTATTTTTATTTTATCATTTGAGTAATAACAGTATTGAATTTTTCACAATGAAATATATTACTGCAAACTCCAAGTTTCCCACAAAGCAGGGATAGGGAATAAGAGGCTAATGCAAGAATGAGTCTTCTTTTCCACTGTATATATTTACAACTTTTTTTCCCTTCATTATAGATAAGTTCACTTTGCTAGTACTAATAGCAGTTTTGTAAAAGCTGCCATATTCAATCTGTTTAAATTATAATTTAATTTGGAAGCTAGGTATTCTTGAATAATATAAGCCAACATTCCCAGATGGCTGTAGCTTTGCTATTCAGGAAAATAGTTTTTGAAAGCTATAACACACAAACCAATTTGTTTCTTTAGAATTCATTCCTTAAGAATTTTAAAGTTATTTTGGAAGTCAAATGTTATCTTCCTTCAGGTGAGCCATTTTTTTTATTATGCATGCAGAATATAAGATGAGATTGAGTACTATCTTAAAATTAGAAATTGTCCTTCATGTCAAGTTTTTAATTACTCTAAAAATAATATTATTAAATTCAATATTAATGTTTCAAATAACAAATATTTGACATTTTAATGCAAATAAGATGGAAACATTTCATAATATACTAAAGGGAACTGGCAGGTATAAAGCAGATACATAGCCAGTTTTAAGGTAAAACTGAGCTGTCATCACCAACTGAGCTGTCATGCCTGATCAAAAGAGAGCATATCCTATTCATGTCCATACTGTTATGACTATTCATTCTTAACCTATGCACTATTTTTACTCCCTCTCTAAAAGCTTTATTATTCATGCTATTTGGATGTCATGAATGTGCTATTCCAACACCTCATTTTGAGATTGAGTGGACTTTACATTCCTGAAGGCTATGTGAGCCTTCTGACTGGTCCAATCAAACTGGAAAGGCTCTAAGTATAAGTCTGATAATTAACTATTTAGCCATTATCTGAGGACCAGCCTCACTAATATGAAGAGACCTATCACCAGGTTCTCTTAAACTATGATGAATTCTTTTACACAAAAATTCTCAGATATAGTCTGCTAGGTCATAGTAGAACTGAAGAACTTTTTGGTGAAAAAGACGAAAAAAGCAAATATTCAAAACTAAAGAGAAGTAAAACTCTAGCACCCAGAACCATAAAATACTGGGTTTTTTGCTTATCTAAAAAATCAGAAAATACAACTGGAGAAAGTGTTATGAAAAATACTCCCAAATCAACTTTCTGGGTGTGTGAAAATTCTAAAAAAAAAAAAAATTAAGACAAATTCAATTGAATAGGAAGTAGAATTAGTTATCTTGTTGACTTGGGAGATACAACCTCAGAATTGGAACGAACATTAAGAAGCCACCTAATCCAACCCTGAGGATGTGAAGTCCCATGGTTGTATGTACTTAGGAAAGAGCACTGCTGTCAGGAGAGGAAGTAGCACTTGAGATTATGGGAAGGGAAGGAAAGAGGCCAGGAGGCCCACTGGGAAAAGATCTAGAGAAGGAAAGTCTTAGAGAGAGTGAGATGGGACAAGATAGCAATTTATTCATGGGGCAAAAGGAAAGAGGCAACCCAGAACTCAAAACTCCTTTTCTCTCCTCTATTAGCATATAAGAAAACCTAGTAAGGAAGTCCCAGAAGGAGAAAACTACTTTGCTAGTACTAATAGCAGTTTTTGTAAAATGTCTAAATTTCATTTGTAATTCTATTTCATTTGTTTCTATAAATGGTGACTTTTTTCAGCTCTTCCCACTCTACTTATGAGTATATGTGTTAATTGATTATACTCTGAAATTTCAGTGCCCTGAAAGAAACATTGGTCATCAGTCTTTTTTTTTTTTTTTTTTAAAGTCCAAAACTTAAGTTTTGGAGGGTTGCTTAGGATGCTAAAAGGTCTGAATATGATCCAGGATTTGTCAGAGGTGGAACTGAACCCGCCTTCCTCATTTTCAAGCCGGTTCTCTGTGCACTGTGGCACTGCCTCAATGGTTACTGAGAAAAATTGCTAAATCTCTCTTGTAAATATTTAAACTTAGGAAAATTAACTACCTGACCATAATATTTAAATGAAGTGCTCTGTGTAGAAATGAGGGTTGACTAGTGAGGGAATTGATGGGATTTAGACAGCAAATGGTTAATTGTAGAAATTGTCAACCTTCTTGATTCCCTCTTATAACTCACTTCTAAAACTAGCTTAGTTTCTATTCAGTTATAGGTGTAATACGTATCTTGTCTTGTGAAAATGTTATTCAGTTGCGGTTATTATGAGAAAACATTGTATTGTTTGAACTAGCCCTTTGTTACTGGTAAGCTGGATCACCTCTACCTGGTGCTAAGAGACCTTAACTAAGGACCTATGTTATGCTGACTAGAAACTCAGTCAGATCCAAAGAGTGACGCAAGGAATTTTCTCACAGTTGTACAGTTTGAGTAACCTATATGTTTTATCTGAAAACTGACCTCATACTCCTCATTCAGTTGTTGTTTCTATATAACTTTGATTGCTCACAGACAAGAAAGAGTAAAGGGAATGGGGTACCTTTTTTACTTATTTCAGAGAATTTCACTTCTCCCTTACAACTTGAAAGTCCCTATTCTTTTCTTAAGGTAGAAATCAGATTACCTAACGTAATATTGTTTCCTTTGAATTAATTAACCTTATTTGTTAATTGTTTTAATGTAAAAAGTGTCTCCCCTCTCTTTTTAGGGTCCAGGACCTAAAAGACCTAAAGAGGTCTGGTTAATAAATTGATATGCTTGGAAGATCAAACCTTTGTTTGCTAAGTTTATTTGCATGATAAATTAATCTGTGGAAGTCTCTCCTGTTCTTATGATTATATTGCTGAGATTCTGAGCCTTTAATTTAGATGTTCTTAACTATTTCTTATGATACTTTCTTGAATCAAGAAATTCTTTACCTCTTTCGTCTCTCTAGATAGAATCTAGACCAGAATGGTCTAGTAATCTCTAGTAAACCTACTAGAATATTTAATACATAACTTTGGTAATAGCATAAATATGGTACTGTTAGAAACACGGTCTTAGGAACTTTTAAGATCTCTGTCTCTCAAATTTGTTTTTTATTTTATTTTAATTTTTTTATTATAGCTTTTTATTTATAAGATATATATGCATGGGTAATTTTTCAGCATTGACTGGTGAAAAACCTTTTGCTACCATTTTTCCCTTCCTTCCCCCCACCACTTCCCCCAGATGGCAGGTTGACCAATACATGTTAAATATGTCAAAGTATAAGTTAAATACAATATATGTATACATGTCCAAAAAGTTATTTTGCTGTACAAAAAGAATCAGATTTTGAAATAGTATGTAGTGGTTCTATGTAGTGGTTCATAGACATCTCCCAGAGTTCTTTCGCTGGGTGTAGCTGGTTCAGTTCATTACTGCTCTATTGGAACTGATTTGGTTCATCTTATTGTTGAAGATGGCCATGTCCATCAGAATTGATCATCATATAGTATTGTTGTTGAAGTATATGATGATCTCCTGGTCCTGCTCATTTCACTCAAGCATCAGTTCATGTAAATCTCCTCCAGGCCTTTCTGAAATCATCATGCTTGTCATTTCTTACAGAACACAATAATATTCCAGTAATATTCCATTCTCCAATTGTGGGGCATCCACTTAGTTTCCAGTTTCTGGCCACTACAAAAAGGGCTACCACAAACATTCTTGCACATACAGTTCCCTTTCCCTTCTTTAAGATCTCTTTGGGATATAAGCCTAGTAGTAACAGTTCTGGATCAAAGGGTATGCACAGTTAGATAACTTTTTGAGCGTAGTTCCAAATTGCTCTCCAGAATGGCTGGATGTTGTAGTGACAGCATTAGCACCCTGGATACCTTAGAATCAGCCAGAGTCAGGATAAGCAAAAGTCCTTGGTCTTTATTCTTGGTCTTTAGCAGTAGAAGTGAAGGGAATGGACACGCAGGATCTCCGTGATCTCTCCTCTTCGTCTCCCACCCACGAGTGACTCTGGCTACTCTTACTCCACCCCACTCCACCCCCTAGTCCCTCCTACAATTCTCTGTATACACCAAACGATTGGGCCATCACAGAATAGTGGGAAGGGCCATTTTCCAAGCATATTCTAATAGAGTGCTGGCCAATCATAATTAGCCTTAAGTGCTTGGTTGCATTAACTTAAGAATTTCAGCCCCTTATAGGATGTATTCACAATTCCACCAACAATGTATCAGTGTCCCAGTTTTCCCCATCCCCTCCAACATTCCACATTTTCTTTCCCTGTTATTCTAGCCAATCTGACAGGAGTGTAGTGGTACCTTAGAGTTGTCTTAATTTGCATTTCTCTGATTAATAATGACTTGGAGCATCTTTTCATATGGCTAGAAATAGTTTCAATTTCTTTGAAAATTATCTGTTCATATCCTTTGACCATTTATCAATTGGAGAATGGCTTGATTTCTTATAAATTAGAGTCAATTCTCTGTATATTTTGGAAATGAGGCCTTTATCAGAGTAAAAATGTTTTCCCAGTTTATTGCTTCCCTTCTAATCTTGTCTGCATTAATTTTTTAGTTTGGGGATGATTTTTTCCTGGATGTATATCTTTCTGTATGACATTGTTGTCTAGGGTATCTTGAACTTATAAATGAGTATTGTTCTAAAAACCTTCTTTAAATGTGTTTTTGGATTTCAGATTACTTTTTTTCTCATAAAGCAGTATTATAATTGATTAGTTTGTGAATCAGACAAACTTACAAATGATTTTAACCTACAGTATAGCTAAAATAATGGCAATAGTAACTAGGAACCCCTCTCAATCATATGTGCTAATGCCCAGTCTGCCTTGAAATATGTTTCTGGACCCTTTCTGAGTTATAAGAGGGAAAGGGGTCTTCGTGACCCATTAGATCCATGATCTAATTCCACCAATAAGATGGATGGGGATGGTCAGAAGCATCATGGGAAGGAAATAGCAGAAAAGCAAAGCTCTAGGGAGGGGAAACAAGCTTCAGAAAGAGCTGAAATTGATAACAAATTGTTACAGTAGCAGATATCCTGGACAGCCAACAGCTTTCCTTTCTTCACCACTATTACCCATCATGTGTCTTGGAGCCTTAGTCTCTTCAACTCTAGGCTACATTAGTGCTTATCTGAAGTAAAGAAAGAGAAAGGGGTGGGTGGTAACTAGGAGTCAAGAGAGTAGGGAGCAAATCCCAAGCCTCCATTCTGGTCTCACTAGCAGAATGTAAATTTCTTGAATGCAGGAACTATTTCACTTGTATTTAAAGTACCAATACTTAACAATTCCTGTCATATGATTGATTAATTAACAATATTTCTGGCCATTTCATCTCCACTTCTTTCCCAACAAGAGATTCCATCTTGTTCTTCCACCCACACTATCATCTTCTAAAAAGAAATTCCCAGGATAGCTGAGGAAGCTCAATTTTCCTGAGAAATTTAAACGAACCTACCTTCCTGTCTTTTGTATACCATTACCCACTACTACCATACATGTTTTCTGTTTATTATCTTTCCCTATGAAATCTCTAACTGAGAAGAAGAAAAGAGCAGGTAGAACAAAACAAAGGAGAAAAATCTTTTTTCTTATTGTGATAGCAATATGAATACAAGTCAAAGTGAATCATATGCTTCAGGAAGAAGAATGAGTGGTCAAAAGAAGCAGAGAAATCTAGAAGACTGAATTCTATTCTACAATAGGACTTGTTGAAAGTAATTGGAGGAGGCAGTAAAAAAGAAGATTGAGTGGATGGGTATTATTTCCTGATGCCTTTAGAAAGGAAGAAAGAGAGCCATTGAGACCAGCCTAAGACCAACTATATCAAGTAATTTATATTAGTAGGAAGTCCTAGCCCATATGATTTTCCCCAGTTCCCACTTCATTCCCAGATCCTTCCCAAGCCAGAAGACTTGCTTAAGATTATAGCAACTACCACTAACTTGGAACTACTGTTCTTATTACCCAGAACATGTTGAAGAAGATTAACATTTGAAGATGTATTTCTGGTACCCTCATTGGAACCTTGAATTTATTCTTTATTTGAAACATTGTTGCATATTTGCAGGAAATTTGTAGGAAAATCTTTTCCTTTTCTAACATTCTTTCTAGGAAAGTAATGGAAAAATATATTTCAGGTTTCAAATAACCCAACTTAAAAAAGATCTTTTATAGTATAATCAGTTAATAGGTTGATGATTGCCTTTATGAAGATATGCATGGGTATGTTGACAAATAATTTTGTATTAAAATAGGGCTCCTAGTAACAACAATATGTTTGCTGTTGTGAGCTCATGCTCCTGAAATATATAAATATTTTCTTATACCAGTGACTTTAATCAAGGAAGAGATTTAACTTAAATTAGTGTTCTGTTTTTGGAAGGCTAGGAGATATGGGTGTGGGTGTGGTTGGGTGTATATACACACTAGAGCATACGCCCACACACCTTTATATGCATAACATTTAAATATTTATTTTATTAATTATTGTTTCTCCCCTAAACTTTCCATTCCAATAATGCTTATCAATAAATATTTTTCTGATTATGTATATATAACAGACTGTTTACTCTTATTTCCAAAAAGAACTCAGAAGTAAAGACCTTTTAAACTAAAACATGTAATTATAAAGATAAGGTATAGGCTAGAAAGACAAGAAGATTCAATGATGATGGTTAGGGAGAGGAGGGGGGTGTTCTATTTAGTCAAATTCGTTCTATCCCCAGCCTGGAGTGGAGAGATAGGGAAAAGTTGACATCAGCATGGTCATCAATTAGCATTCATTAATGCTTCTATTTGCATAGAGTTCTATGAAGAGAATTTGTACTAAAATCAACTATTCACCCTTTTCTTGCCTCTATTAGAATCTGAACTTCTAGAGAGCAAAGATTATCTCTAGCATAGTATTTTTCTAAGTAAAAAAGACAACTTCTCAAAAACATTGTTTTAGTCTGTTATTCAAATCTTATCTTTAAAATTGTCAAATTATATGCAGTGTTAAAACCAGAAGCATGATGTCATGAGTAGAGAGCCAGTCTCAAAGACAAGAATATCTGAGCTCATGTCTTCTCTTTGATATATTGCTGTCACTTAATTTCATGATGACTATCAGATGCAGAGAAGATACATTAGTATAGTTGTTTTCTTACTTGGGCAGTCTCATTATCAGTATCATAGTCCAATCCCTAACACTTTAGAAATATAATATTAAAAGTTTCATTTGATTACCATCAGTGTCAAAACCAGAAGAAAAATACAGTGACACCCTGAATGTCATATCAAAAACAGTCTGCATATATGACTGAAAATGTGGTATCAAATACGAATTTTTCTAGATCAAGAACCAGAAATGGTTTTGGAACTAGAGAGCGAGAACTAGCATTTTTATTTTTCTTCTTAGTTCTTGAAATTGGTATCTGAAAGATACTGATTCTCTTTGGGGATAGCACATGCCTCCAATAGGCTCTGATGTGCTGCCTTCTTATTATGGTGATTTCTAGCCAGCACTATGAATCAATCCATCTGCATGTACTAACACTGCCAAACCATTTTAGGCATTACATCAATCACCAGAGGCCTAAATATATATATTTCTCCTACCAGTAATCTTTTCAGTAAAAATTCATTAAGTCACATTGTAATTTGGAATACTGAAAGTGAAAGCAAGTGCATATGCTAACTAGAATATATTTTTAAATTATTTTGCTATGCTTGTTTTATCAGAAATATTCTTTTGACTTTTTCTTCATGCTCATTTTTATATTTTCTGAATCACTTGTCCTTTTTAATTTTATCTGACAAATTACTTAGTCATAAATTTGTTACTGTGTATCATTTGATGGTATATCATAGATTCAATATTTTAAAACAGGTTGAGATCTTTAGAGGTCATTTTTTTTATAATCTCATTTTATAAATTATAGGATTGTTAGGGAAGTTAAGTATCTTATCCAAGGTCATACAACTAGTCAGAGGTAGAGCTAAAACTATAACCAGTGACCTGACCCCTGTACAGTATTCTTTACATACACACACACACACAAGTTTAAAATGAAAACAAAAGTATTAAAATAAAAACAGGGAGATATAATCTCCTAGGTATTCCTAAGGAATACCTGGAATAAATAACACTTCAAATGTCATTAATATTAGTCTGTTATAGAAATTGTATGAAACTACATTTTTTTGGTATTAGAAATTGCCAGTTGTTGTTATAAACAAAGAAATATCAATGTCCTAAATTACAAAAACCACTTAAAAATCAAGACTTTTCATACAAGAAAACTAGTAGGAAGAGAAATGCATATATAGGTGTTTGAATGTTTAGCATTAGAATTTTAGTAATTGCCTTATTTAAAGGCCAAATATTATAAATTTTTAAATATATATCAGCCTTATAAGTTAATATATTATTAATTGCATTTAAACACATTTGATTTCCCCTATTTAATGATAAATTTGTCATCTTTTGTTTAAGCAATGTGATCCTTTTCTTCACAACATAGAAATACATACATATACACACACACATATATACATATGTAATTCTTTTTTTAACTCTTTATACTAGTATTTCAAATAATCTATTTATGCAATAATGTTAATACTTTTTATAGTGCTATTTTTATGGCCATGTCAAGTTTGTCAAGTGAATTTTAAGTAATGTAGAGGACTTAATTATGCCCTGTACTACTTTTGGATTGTATGTGTAAATTGTGTGAATAGGAAATAGTTTTGACAATCACAAAACATTTTGCAAAAAAAAAAAAAAATATATATATATATATATATATATATATATATATATATATATATATATATATATATATATATATCATTTAAAATATTTCTTTTACTCTACTAGCCTTGTGCAAGAAGAGATGAGTTGTTTCTGAAGTGAGATTAGACAATAGAGCCAATTTCATTTTTTATGCATGTGAATGGAGAGTGCTTGAGGTTATTAGTTGAAACCGAGTAACCTTTCCAGGCTTTCATCTCTTTCTTTTCAAATTTGAATATGAAAAGCATATTCAAGTCAAAGACCATCACTTTAATGACATTTGGCAGTCATTTGATTTATTAGGTTTTAGAAAAAAAAATTTCCTTTAAATATTTCATCATACTATGCTAATCCTAGTAATATTGCCAGCTGCAGCCTTGTACCTGTATTAGTGGAGACAGAATGGTGTGGAATTTTTTCTGTCATCCTAGTAAAATTTCCATGAATCTACTGAATAATAAAACAACCTTATTGAAATATTCAGATTTGGGTTTTTAGTTAAAGTGTCTCAGAATACATAATAAAAGAAAATGTCTTTTGAAAGGAGGGGGCAAAATTACTTCATCAAATATTGAAGGGGCTTGACAGCAATGGAAATTGTTCTTTATGGAGAATATTTTTACAATAGGATACTTAAGGTTTTCAATTTGATTATTATAAAATATGCTTTGAAATATCCAAGTAATTACTCTGACAGATTTGTACACTTATTTTGAATTTAACTCTTAAAATCTCATCTTCTTAAATATATTTTACTTTCTGGTTTCTAATTATTATTTAAGATGATATAATTTAGACTTGATGCACAGAATACCTTACAAGTTGTAAAGAAAATTTTACATCTTGTAAGTGTTGGAGGTTCCATTCTTTTTATTCATCTCAGTTCTTTTTTTAACTTTTTATTGAAAAATCTAATTTTATTAGATTCTATACATTCTCTTCTTTTAAATCATTCTTATGGAAATATTTGTGACAGAAATAACATTATTATTAGAAGACCATGGTTATACATAAAATTAGAATTAACAAAAGTAAAGAGATAATGTCAAACACCTGTGTTGGGTATGGTATTGTACAACAACCCTCCACAATAAAGCTTTTTTTTTTTTTAAAGCATGAAAGGAAGGGAAATTAATTTCAGATAAATGTATGGATATTAAACACAATGTAAGTGATCTCTTTTGGCTTTAATACGTCATTAAGTAGATTGACCCAAAATATAAGATAGAAAAATTAATATAGTTTTTTATGTGTTTAATATGATACTGAAGTATTCAATAGAACTTTGAATAGTGTGACATTCATCCATTTGGAAAGCTTTGATATATGTGAATTAGTGGAACTTTCTCAAGTATTATAGATTAGAGTAACATATGCCATCATAAACTAGGATTCATTATATAGTTTGAAAAAAGTGTAAATATACTTGTGATTCAAAAACTAGACACAGATGAAGATCTCATAATCTTCATTACAGATGGACTAGTAGTGAAGTATTTATAGCCTGAAATGTAAATCAGGAAACTATTGCCATGACACTCTTAACTTCAAACCCTGGGGCATTGGAATCTCATTCTCTCTCTGTGTCTTGAATAATCTATCATGTGTTACTGTAAAATAGTGTACTGTGTATTGCAAAAAAAGGAAACCTATTGCCTTCATGTTTGTTTAAAATTGACAATAAAAGCAGAATAAAGTACTTCTTATTTTCCCCTTCCCCCCCTTTTTAAACAGTCATCAGAAAAAATTCGGATTGAGATTATAGCTCTAAGCCTCAATGATTGCCGAATAGCCATGGATGACACTATACAACGCCTATTTGTTGAGTGCCGTTTCTACAATTTTCCTGCAGAAGAGACACCAGTGTCACTCCCAAAGCCCAAAAGTGGACAGTGGGTCTATTATAATTACAGCAATGGTATGTGTGATGCATTCATGTATAACTTTCATTTTTATCCTTTTAATAAGTCTGTATGATGTGATTGGGCTGGGGGAACGAAGAAAAAAATTAATTCTCCCCTATCAATGAAAAATCATCTAGGATTTCTAGCTGCACATTTATAATAATACAACCTATAACCAATGAGTTTAGGAAAGGAGTTTGAAAAAAAAATCATTAATAAATTAATAGGGTTAAGAGAGCCTCCTTATTCTTGATACAGGTATTGCATCCCAAGACAAATGCTTCCACAAACATACTATACAGTTTAAATCAGTTCAATGAATGTTTACTAAATACCTATGAGAGAATATTAGGTCCTGGAAATACAAGGAAAAATGAAACAATGTCTCCAAGTAGCTTACATTCTGTACTGTGTTGGGGGAGAGATAGAATATTTTCAGAGTAGTTGAGAATAGAGACAAAATTATCAAATCATTCAGGTCATTTATTGAAAAAAATGATTTTAAGAAATCAGACTCAGTTTTTTGGATAATGCAAACAACTACTTTATTACCTAAGGTTCTTTTTTTCGACTTTTCCACTAGTTTTTCTTGGCATGTAAACATAGTTATAGTCTTTGCCCAGAAATTCCTAACATCAGCTGTTTTAATTGGAGAAAAGTATAAATTGTTACAGTGCTCTATAATCCCCCATCATACAACTACTCAGAATAGCAAATGGGTTTTGATTTTCTCAAGCTGGAGCTACCAGAGAGATGCATGATGGTTTTCTGGACCAGTCCAAACAAAGCAAGCCTCAGATAAATCATCTTCTCTAAAAATCAGACTAGTGACTGATCATGCATGGCAAATATGAAATACCAAAATTCTCTGTCAAACTGGCATGGCACTAATTCAAAAATGCTTATACAGTTTCCTTGAAGTACTAAGTAAGGTAGGCTTAGACCAGTTAGCTTTTGTTAAGAGCACTGAAATTTCTAGTCACACTGATCTCATAAATTGCCTCTCTTTTTTATGCAAAAACACTTGTCACAGGGCCAAGATTTTAAGATCAGTTTTGCAAGCCTGTTTTGTAATGTAAAAGTAGAAAAGCTTTGCTTCTGCTTCTAATGCTAGCTCTTTTTATTGCCTTAGGAATTCATTAAAACTCTCCTGCCCCTCGTTTTACCCCTCTGAAAAAAAACAATCAGAATAATAATTTATATAACTTCCTTCCCTTTCACTCTTATTCTCAAAATCATCCTGTGTGTTAGGGTGGCACAAAGATAATTATAACTGTTTCAGAGTTAAGGTAGGTAGAAAGGATAAGTATCCATGGCCAAGGTATTATATCCAGTGTACTCAGGACTAGCATTCCGGGCTTTAACTCTATTTTCCAGTGGTTACTCTAGTTGCTTTCTCATAGTTGTTTCCAAAATCTCTAAGTTTCATCAAATGTCAAAGTTCAACATCTTCAGAGTGGTTATATATCAAAATAATACTTGAAATTAATTATTATGAAAAAAATTTTTAACAGAAATATAAGAGAGAAGACATTTTTCCTTTATAATTTTTGCAGATTAATATTAAGCTAGTTGATTGAAATGACAGCAGATTTGTATTTAATTTTTTTGTGTGTGTATCAACTGCCAATTGAAAAATAGGCATTTGGTCTTCTAGGATAATTCAATCACTATAAAAATATGTAAAGATTCTTAAATTTATAGTAGCCAAGCAGATCCTTTTCTGGAAATGTTTCTGTCATAAATGTTTCAATGTCTTACATTTTAGATAATTCCCATGTGGTTATTTTATTCTCTTATGTGCTTGCTGTGTCAACATAACTTGGTATTGTAAAAGCAGTTGCTTATTTCTAATGAATATCAGCTATTTGATGTCAGGAAGAAAGCCAATAATATGTTATTAATGAATTCAGTAGAAAGTATTTACTATAGCTTTACTCCATCCCCAATTCATACCTAATTAGATTTGACTATATAGACTATTCAAGGTTAATTGAATATTTTTTTTAATAAAAATGAGATTTACCTGAGAAGAAAAATAAAGAAATGTAGTTTGATCTTGGAAGCTTAGTAATAATCTCCTAAATAAAATCTGGGGAAAATTCAAAAGATAAACCCTCAGGAATTTTGAGAAAATATTAATTTTAGTAAATACCTCTTTATTGAAGATTTTATTATTTTATTTATCACTAAAGTGGTGTGGAATTATGAAAATATTAATATTAAATATTATATTTATCTCTTTTCTGATATAAGAAGAAACTTGTAATCTTTAGTTAATAATCAACAATCAGATTAATCATTATAATGATTTACTGTGCCCTTGGCATTTGTTACTTCGATTGCAGGGTCAACTTAATATAGACTTAATTTTCCAAAATGCATTTAACTATAATAAAAGTAATTTACCCTTTGACTGATTTTTTTTTAATATAAATGGCAAATTTAAGAGAGAACTGGTAACAAAAATTCTGTTTTATGAACACCTTGCCAGTGGAGAAATTAAATGAATCTGGCAGTGTTTTATTCTCCACTAAAATTAAGAATAAGCATTACTTATATCTATACAAAATGAATTGTATTCCAAAGCCAAGACTTTTGATACATTGAGAGTTGGTGATGCCAGTTTTGTCTATAAAGAAATATATGTTCTTAGGACTAGAAACTATCAGTGGAAAAAAAAAAAGATTGGATTCAGCTGATAGACATTGGTAGCAAGGACAAAACATTTATATTTCATTTGTCTTAAAGACATTGCTTTGAGAGTGCTGAGAAGGCAAGAAACTGATTTTGAAATAAGATTAATGATAGCAGGTCTAAAGGATGTTATTTGACTGTATATAAACTATCTCGGGAATTGACAGTGGTAGAAATAAAAAAAAAAGATTAATGAAATCTTCTAAGTTTTATAAAAACTTAGATCTGAAACCTTGGTCACTAAGGACTCAACAAATGATCATTTGGACAAATTGAAGTTAAACTATGTAGATGAAGAAGATATCAGAGTTAAGAGATTAATGATGGTAAAAAGCTTGCATCTAGACTATTAGAATGATAGAAAAGAATATTGCAGAGAAACCATCTTTTATAAATATTCCCATAATAACTAAGTACATGGTATTTATAATATGCAATGTAGCACTGTATAATATTATACAAGGTGTCATCATGTGTATATAGTAAATCATTTATCACACATGTGTTATATTTTGTTTATTAAACTGCCCGTGATTTAAGGTTGTCTGAACCGTGATAATAAAATTATCTTAATGGCATTTTGCCATTTTACAACTTTAGCCATAAATCAATGTACATGACATATGTTTCATGTATCATGGTTTTCTCAGTTTAAATACTACCTCCAATGATACAAACTGAAACTCTCCCATTCCTTATTAATAAGACATTCTCATGTGTGTGTAAAATGACATTTGACACACATATATGACAAATTTATTGGATGTGTACAATAATTTCATTAGTTATAAGTTGCCCCAAAAAATCCATTTGTACTCATAAACTGTGTAGAAATAGCCTTCCTCAGACTCAAGGTTGATACTGAAACAACAGAAAGCATCTATTGCTCAGTTTCATACTCAAAAGACCTATATATTAAGGAACTATTAGAATTTGTCATTGATAGCATAGTGTCACATAGTGATTAAATGCTCATTGAGTTGAATTGAAGTCACTGGTGTGGCTTTCAAGAACTTGTGGTCACCTTCATTCCATAATGAAACACTAGAATAGGATTTTTAGTGGAGCTATATCACTGTTATGCCATCAGTAGAGCAATGTATATACTGAGTTAAAGAAATCAGTAAAACTTTTAGTCTTACATATAACAGTTGCCAGAGATTTTTGTAGTTTTTTAGAATTCTATTTTTTAAACATATGCAAAAATCTAACACAAAGTAATCTGTATAAATGGTTTAATTTTGGGAGGATTTTCCCAGTCATTTATCACACTAGTCTTTTTTAACTCATAGTTTTATGGTGTTTGTTTGTTTTCCTTTTGAAATCTCTCTGAATCCCATGTGAGCTCCCTATTGCCTACTGCATAATTCAAATATCTTTACTTTATATGGTCAGGCTCTCTACAGTCTAGCATCATCCTACCTTTGTAACTTTATTTCATACTACCATCTACAGACTCTATGTTAGCCTACTCTTTTCCTACACATCCTATACTCTTCTGTTAGTCAATAAGCCTATTATGTGCCAAGCATGTTGATAAATGGCAGAGATACAAAGAAAGGTAAAATGTAGTTCACAGTCTTATTTGAGACACAACATGACAACAAGCTATCTACAAAATAATTTGGAAATACTAATAGAAGGAAGGCTCTAGAACTAGAGTGATTGGGAAAAGTTTCCTGTAGAAGGTGGGACTTGATCTGGAACTTAAAGGAAGCCAGGAAAGCCAAGAAGTAAAGATTAGAAGGGATACCATTTCAGGTTTGGGGGAAAGCTAGTGAAAATGTCCATTGAAAAAAGGAGGCCAGTGTCATGAGATCATACAGTTTTGAATGGGCAAGGAGGTTTTTGTATGACTGCTCAGACTATTCCCTCTACCTAGAACATGGATTCTTAAGTTGGGGGGAGGGTAGAAAAAGAGGAAGGGAGAGAGGGAGAAAGAGAATTTTATTTAAAATAATCAGTTTTCTTTGTTAATCCTATATACATTCAAAAGCAGTATTCTTAAAAGGAGTTTATAAGGCATCATCAGACTCTAAAAGGGGGGGGGTCTATTATTCATGAAATAGTGTAGTACCTCCTGGTATAGAATGTTCTTGTTTCTATAGGCTCATTGAATTTTTCACATACCTTTTACTTTTTATCATTCTAATGTATTGCAATATTTTCTCTGTGACCTGAAATGAAAGTTCTAGAATTTGGTTACAATATTCCTGGGAGTCTTTACATTGGGATTTCCTTAAGATAATTGGTAGATTCTTTCAATTTCTATTTTATTTTCCAGATCTATATTATCAGGACATTTTTTCTTGATAGTTTCTTAAAATATGATGTCTACCAGATTACTTGCTGTCTTGGGGTTGGGGAAAGTAAGAGAAGGAGGGAGGAAAATTGAGAACACAAATGGTGAAAACTATATTTTTAAAAATAAAATATTGAAAAAAAATTTTTAAAGAAACATAACTTCTAAGCTTTTTAAATTTTGATCATGACTTTCAAGTAGTCAAATAATTATTAAACTATTTCTCCTGGATCTATTTTCCATGTCAGTTGTTTTTCCAATGAGATATTTCACATTTTCTTCTGTTTTTTTTTTCCATTCTTTTGACTTTTAATGTTTTTTGAAATTTTGTGAAGGCACTTGTTCAGTTCTAATTTTTAAGGAATTATTTTCTTCAGTAAACATTGGAACCTCTTTTTCCATTTGGTCAATTCTGATTTTTAAGGAATTTTTTTCTGCAGTGAATTTTTGTGTCTCTTTTATCATTAAGCCTATTTTGCTTTTAAAGGTGTTTCTTCAGTATTTTTGAGCCTCTTCTAATAGGCAGTTAATTCTTTTTTTTCCATATTTATCTTCCATCATTCTCATTTCTTTTCCTAATTTTTCCTCTCTCTCTTACCTATTTTTTAACTCATCTAGGATTCTTATTGGACTTGAGGCTTTAATTTTTGCTTTTTTCACATTATCTTTTTATCTTATCTTGGTCTTCTCTGTCACCATAGTCAAACTTATGGTCAAGCTCTTTTTTTGTTGTTTGCTTATTTTTCCAGCCTATTTCTTGATGTTGAATTTTATGTTTAAAGCTGGACTTTGCTAACCTTAGCATGAAGAGGTACTATGGCAAGCATTAGGCTTTCTCTTTCACTGCTAATTTCAGAGATAGTTCTGAGGTTTGCAAGTTTTTGGTGCTTCCAAGGTTGTATGATCCAGGGAAAGATGTGGTCATAACTGGGTTCTGGTAAAGACCAGAAAGGACCTCTGTTTCCCTGTAATCACAGGCACTAATATTTCTCTTGGCCCTGGAACGGTGATCAAGGCCCCTGCTCCCTTATGACCAACCCACAAGTGCTCTTCTCCCTGCATTTGCATCCCAGAACTGCGTATCAGCAAGAGCCTTTCCAGTCAGTGTCACTGTCCCCAGTGCCAGTACAGGTCCCCCATAATCTCTTTCTGCCCAGTTGTCTGATCTTATTGTCTCTGGGCTGAGAGCTCTCAGGGCATCTGCTGCCAGTCTCACAGCCACTGTGTAGTTCACCAGCAGGGCTGCTGCTGCAAACGTTCCAGGCCCTCCCACCTCAGTGCCACAGCCTTTCCTGCCAACCTCCTAAATGGTCACAGGCTGGGAAAATGTTTTACCCTATTGCACTTCAAAGTTCAATTAGATTGTAAAGTTACTTGGAGGGAAATGTTGGAAAAGATTGACTGGGTTTGTTCTCTAATTCACCATCTTGGATCCACCCCTTTCCGTTGTCCTTTAAAAGCCAACTCAGACACCACCTTCTCAAAGAATATTTAGTACTTTGATTTGTACCTTTCTAAGCAGGTGTTATATTTATCTGTGCATTAGTTACCTACTTCTAGCATAATACTTCATACATAGGAAACAATACTTTCTGTGGAATTTGTTGGATTGAGAAGCTTGAAGATCTAATAAAAAAAAAAAAAAACAAGAGTAGATATGATCCATCTCTCCCAAAGTGAAATTATCCAAGACTTATTATCTAAGTTACTGAGCCTCTAAAAATTCTGACAAGTAAAAGAGTTGGATAGCATATAATATATTAGTGGGGAAAAGAAAAAGGGAGAGCTATGTCAACTTAAAGTCTAAGGAGAACTAATTTAGAAAGTTGTTTGATCATCTCCAAAATTGGATACAAGTTATTACTGTCAACTAGTAAAGCAGGACCTAAGTAGCTGGATCAAAGAAAGTAGAGCATGAGTACAAGCTGATTATGGTTGTCAGAACTATAAGCCTAAGTTGGAATTCTTAATGGGATATCCGGTCCAATTGATAGTGATTTATGAAAGTCTGTGAGAAGTGCCAGTCAGCTTCATCTTGCATTTCAGTTAGAGGTAATTAAAATATCCCAGAGTTAATATTACCATCCAGTTTCTAACAAGGTTTGCCATTTTTTATGGAAGTCAAAGTAAGTTTTGGCTTATAATAGAAAGAAATAAATTAACTTTCCTTGGCCAATTGAAAAGAAGTGTAAGGATTAACTAACAGTGACTAGTCTGCCCTGGGTAATGACTGACTTGCAAAATTTACTTCTTTTAAATTATACATAGATTTTTAGATTTATAAACTTGTTACTGGTCTAATCTTTACCCTTAAATTGCATAACTATGAGGACATAGAAAAATTATAGCACCTTAGAGTCTTCAAAGCCTATGGTCAACCATTTTTTGAATCAGTAAGACCAAAATAGAAAAGTTAGTATTTGAAATGATAAACTTTAAGAGCTAGAGTAATGTCAAAACCATGTTTGAAAATAGCTAGCATAATCATGTAAAAATGGATAAGTAGGATATTGCATTAAAATTCTGTACTTCTATTTACAAAATTTTTTGAAACCATACCTATTAGTTATTGTCCACTCTTAATTGCAATTCTTTTTAGTGACCCTATAAAATTGATCCTTTTACATTTTCCCACTTAGAGATCAGAGATGGAAATAGTTCAAGGAAGTGGCCAGAATACCTCAGTAGCCAACAGATAAGCCAAAATTATAGGCAATGGGTATCCTGCTTATTACACTGATACCATAAATCTCTATTGTGATTTTTACTTACTCACCTCAGAGATACTATGCAGGATTTGGAACTCTATAGCTCAGACCTATCAGACTGTATATTGGGTCTTAATTAAGGCTACAATTTTTAAAAGTCTGTTTAGTCTTTTATGGCTCATCTTTGCTGAAGTACTACAACTATTTCTCAAAGTGTAGTAAAAATAGGTTTCTGATAGTTCTTCTGCCTTTCCCTTTTATTTATGGAGATATGTAAATTCCTCTAGCCTAAAAACAAACTCTTTAAATGCTACTAAAGCTATTTGACTTTGGTTATTTAAGATGTTTTAAGTGACTACCATTTATTTCTTTCATGAACCATGAAAATGATTGTTAGCAGCACAATTTGGAATCAAATTATATTGCCTGGGGGGAAAATGTTCTCAGAAATGAAGTATACTTTCTCCTAATGAAAAACAAAGATCTGCCTTTAGAATTATTCTGATATCTTAGATTGTTCTACTTTTGATCAAAAGCAGAATAATTTCTAAATTTGATGTCTTTGGTTATAGGGGAGCTTTCCCCTCAAAAATGGTGTCAGAAAAATGTCTTTAAAGGCTAAGACAGAGTAAAAGTTATCTGGGAAAAATGAAACCTAAATGTTCCAAAAATTTTCAGGTTCAAAAATTCAAAGAATAGCACTTCTTTATTTGGATTTTCCAAATTATTGATGGAATAAGTAAGGTAATTAATTTATCCTTCCTCAACAATATGATTGGTTTAGATTGGTCACTGATCTACTGTGACCTTACTCATTTATGCTAGGTGTTTATTTTGAAAACAAAAGTAAAATCCCTAAATACTTTAAAAAAAAAATCTTCTTTTGCCCCCTACTCCAATCCTTTGTTGTTATTGTTGGACCTCCCTTCATTCTCACATCATAGTAAACGTCAGCCCTAGGATTTCCTCAACCTAGTGCATTAGATGCCTCTGTTATTGCATGTTGTGGCAGGAAAGGAGGATTAAATTACTGAGGCTGTCAGAAAAGACAAGCACTCTGCCATACATTATCATTATCACTCACTTCTTGGGCTCAAGAAACTGCAGTAAATCCCCTCAAATACAAAGCAATAAAGGCCGCTGGCTTTTACGACCATGACTGCCAGTGCCATTAACAGGCAATGACAGCAATGTGGCACTCTTAGATGTTGCTTGTATCTTTTCTGACAGTGTGCACATAAACCTGCCAGTGACATGACATTAGATCACATGACTATTCAGATTTGATATTGGTTTCCAGAGCTGCTTTCTTTTTCTAAGTATACTGTAACATAGTACAACTTGCTTTTATCATGTGTTTCTTTAAAAATAAATATTTATAAAAATACAGAAATGGCCAAATATTAACATATATCCCTGAGTGGTTTTTGATTGCAGTTTTTTATTTCTTTTATAGCATTATATGTGGATAAAGAAACCAACCAAGCAAGAAGAGAATCTCTAAAGACTATATTGCAAAAACCAGAGATGCCTAATGGAAGGTACCTTTAAAATTATTCAGTTACTCTAATTTGCTAATATAAATGTACACAGAAGAATGTTCATGCATATTTGTAAGCTCTGCTATCAATTATGTCAATCATGTGAAATAATTTTTATCTTCCTATCATTATTTTTTAATTATTCTTTCTAATTGAGATTAAAAACTCATAGTTTTGGTTCCATAGAATGCCCTTTAGAACATAAGCTGATTTTAACAATTATTATTTTTACTCTTTTTGCTAGTGAAGTTTTATACTTAAATTCTATTTTTGTACTATAGTTATTTGATTACACATTTTATACATGTTCCTTGAAGATAAGGACCAGGTCTTATCATCTTTGTAAGTACATATAAGTACATAATATATTTTTATACAGTTACATGAGGACTAAAATATATGGAATTTGAACTATTAACTAAATTCTGCCCCTAAATTGATAAACTAGCCCTGGCTGCCTTGGGTTGAGGATGTATAATCTTGTCACTTTTTTCTTTGTTGACTCTTGGGCCCTACTGGTGATAAAGCTATCAATTAGTCACCTAGTAAGGACAACCTTTGTGTCAGATACTGTGCAAGATGCTGGAAACACAAGTATACTGAATGAAACTATCTCTTCTCACAAGGAGTTTACATTCTAATTGAAGAGACATTAAATATATATGTAAATACATGTGTTATAAAGTAAATATATACAAAATACTTACATGCAAACAAAATTAAAAATAAAAAAAATACTTAAATGCAAAGTAGTTTGAGAGGGAAGGCATGTCTCTTGTCAAAAATGAATCCAACATAATGATTCAAAAAGAAGTTGATAAGAGAAGCAGTATAACCAATAAAAGGTCAAATTGAAACAGTTTTTCCATGTCAAAAAAACTTCAGAGGTCAGAAGAAGAGATCTTGAGATGGGAGCTGGCCAGGAGCACAGAAAGTGTAATACCAGCTGTGGTCCTGCTAGATTCTACCAGATAATTCTGCCAGGTATATTCTACATATATGCTAGTACCAGATACAGAACTAGGTAACACCTGGCAACAACTTTGCCCATTATTCATTTCTAGGTCAAAGTACCAGGTTGGAGAGGAACACTTTCAGTTACAAGGGATCTGGAACCCAAGTTCCCAATTCCTGTTCTGGAACAGAGAGAAATTTGGTCATGGGGGGACAGGGGCCTTATCTGAGTAAAGACCACAGCTCAAAGTTGGAAGGCAGTTTCCTCAAATGACTCCATCTTGAAAACCCTGAAAACACTAGCTGTGAAAACAGTGCAAAAAAGCCTAAAGTTCAAGATAGTGACATACATACATACATACATACATACATACATACATACATACATACATACACCTCAACTCTGTTATAAAATCCCAAGTCAAAAAATAGGCTGGAAAAATAAGCAAACAATTTTATTTTAAAGATTGACTATAAAAAGCTGTTATGACCACAAAGAAGGTCAAGACAAACTCAAAGGATAATGATATGACAGCATCTACATGCAAAGCCTCAGAGAAAAATTCAAACAAGAATAAAACAAAACCAAAAGAATATAGAGGAAAATATGAACTCAAAAGTGACCTGGAAAATAGATTGAGAAGAGATAAAATTATTGGACCGCCTCAAAATCATTATCTCAAGAAGAATTTACATGTCATATTTTAAGAAATTATAAAGGAAAGCTGCCTTGATATATTGAAGCCAGAGGAAAAAGTAAAAATTGAAAGCATCTACTGATCACCTCCTGAAAGAGATCCCAGAATGAACACTCCAAGGAGAAAATATTATAAGCAGCTCGCAAGAAGTAATTCAAATACTAAGGAACCAGTGTTAGGATACCAAGATTTAGTAATTACCATTATAAAGGGATGGAGGACTTGGAAGGTAATATTACAAAATGGCAATAGAGCTAAGATTACAAGCAAGAATAACTAAGCCAGCAAATTTGAGTATAATTCTGCAGAGAGAAAAAAAAAAATGCATTTAATGAAATAGAGGACTTTCAGGCATTCTTGATGAAAATACCAGAACTGAGTAGAAGAACTTGATATTTAAACACGACTTTAAAGAGAGATTTAAAAAAAGAGAGAAAAATGTAAGTGAAAAATCATGAGGAAATTTACAAAGTTAAACTATTTACATTCCCAAAGGGAAAGATGATACATGTAAACTCCCAAGAACTTTATCATCATTTCGGCAATTAAAAGTATCCTTAGAGTTCATTGGTATAAATCTATGAAGATCATCTCAAAAGTAAAATGGAAGGCTGAGAAAGAGGGATGTATTGAAAAACGGAAAAGGGAAAAGAAAAAGGGGGGAAAAGGCTTGAAAGGAAGAGTTTTTTAAATAATGGAAAGGGAAATGGAGGAAGGGAGATAGGCAATATTTGAACCTGACTCTCATTTGAATTGATTCAGAGGAAAAATATATGTACACATTCATAAAAATCTGTCTTACCAAACATGAAAATAGAAGAAGGGACTAAGAAAAAAGGTGGATGATAAGTAAGAGGAGGAAACAGATTGAGGGAGAGTCTGTACATTCTCCATTTTTTCTGACGAGTTAGTTCACTTGATTTTTTTTCAATTAAGCATTTTTTCCCTCCCACTTCCATAATGAAAAGAAAACCAAAACCCTTGGTGAAATAAAATATTCAGTCAAACAAAACTAGTTTCCATATTGGACTTGTCCAAAAATGTATCTCATTGTGCACATCAGTTATCTCATAACTTAAGAATCATGTGAAAATTGGGTTAGTCTTTTCAAGTGAGCTTTCCCCTTAAGAAGAGTGCTGCCCTCTGAGTAAAGAAGGGTGTGTAAGAGTTAACTAGTTTTTGAAGTATATAGGCCATCTTTTTTTAAAAACATTTTTATTTAAACATTTGTACTCAATTCTTTTTCTCTCTCCTCTGAGAAAGTAATCATGTACAGGTTATACATGTTCAGTTATGTAAAACATTTCCATGTTACTTATTTTGTATAAGACTCAAAAGAAAAAATGAAAAGAAAAAAAGTGAAAGTAATATGCTTAAGTATGTATTTAATCAGTATCAGTTCTTTCTCTGGAGGCAGATGGTGTGCTTCATTATTAGTCTTTTAGGATCATTGTATTGTTGAGAATAACGAGTTATTCACAATTTTTCATCAAAACAGTATTGTTAGGGCAGCTAGTGGTATGGTGGATAGAGTATCAGCCCTGAAGTCAGGAGGACCTGAGTTCAAATTTGGTCTCAGATACTTAATTGCTTCAACAACTATATTATTTATATATATATAAATAATATTGTTGTTACTGTGTATGATGTTTTCCCAGTTCTATTCATTTCATGATGCATCAGTTCATGTTAAGTCTTTTTGGGTTTTGGGTTTTTTTTGTTTGTTTGTTTGTTTTTTTTTTTTGGTCATCCTGCCTGTCATTTTTTATAGGACAATAATATTCCATTACAATAATATACCACGGTTTATTTAGACATTCCCCAATTGCTGAGCATTCCTTTGATATTTTATATAAATAGGTTATTTTCCTCTCTTTTTGGATGTCTTTGTGACATAGACCTAGAAGTGGCATTTCTGGATCAAAGGGTATGCACAGTTTTATAGGTCTTTGGGCATAGTCACAAATTGTTCTCCAGAATGGTTGATCAGTTCATATCAGAACAGTGCATTAGTGTCCCAATTGCCCCATATTTCCTCCAACATTCAACATTCTTCTTTTGTCATATTAGCCAGTCTGATAGATGTGAGGTGGTGTCTCAGAGTTGTTTTAATTACATTTCTCTAATCAATAGTGATTACTCTATGTAGCTTTGATTTCTTTATCTGAAAACTGCCTCTTCAATATTCTTTGACCAGTTATCAATTGGAGTATGACTTGCTTTTTTTATATAAATTTGAATCAGTTCTCTATATATTTGAAAAAATGAGGCCTTCATCAGAGTTACTTGTAAAAATTATCCACCCCACCCCACATTTTCTGCTTTCCTTATAAATTTGATTACATTGGTTTTGTTTGTGTAAACCCTTTTTAATTTTATAGAATAAACATCTGTTTTGTATTTTGTAACACTCTCTGTATCGTCTTTTGTCCTAAAATTTTTCCTTATCCATAAATATGACAAAGTTCCATCCTCTCTTAATTTGCTGATGGTGCTATCCTTTTTTTAATGTGTAAATCACCTACCCATTTTTACCTTATCTTGGTATATAGTGTAAGATGCTGTTCTATACCTGGTGTCTGGGGCAGCTAAATAGAAAAGTAGATAGCACTGGCCCTGGAATAAGAAGTATCTGAGTTCAACTCTTGCCTCAGACACTTGAACACTTAACTAGTTGTGTGACCTTGGGTAAGTCATATAACCCAATTGCCTCTCAAAAAAAAAGTCCTAAAATATACATAGTATCTGCCATACTGTTTTCCAGTTTTCCCAGCAGTTTTTTTGAAATGAGTTTTTATTTCAAAAGCTTAGATCGTTAGATTTATCATGTACTAGATTGATATACTATAATGTAATTTGTATCTAATCTATTCTGCTGATCTACTATTTTATTTCTTAGCTAGTACTAGATTGTTTTGATAATTACCACTTTATAATACAGTTTGAGATCTGGTTTGACTAGAACACCTGCTTTCACTTTTTTTTTTCATTGCCTCCCTTGATATTCTTGAGTTTCTGTTCAGATCAATTTTGTTATTATTTTTCTAGCTCTGTAAAATAATTTTGATAGTTTAATTGGTATTACCCTGAATAAATAGATTAATTTAGGTTGAATTATCATCCATTTTTATTACATTGGTTTGTCCTGCCCAAGAACAATTGCTATTTTTCCAGTTGTGTAGAGCTGGTTTTATTTGTATGAAAAGTTGTGTTCATTAATTTCCTGAGTTTGCCTTGGCAGGCAGACTCCCAAGTATTCTATATGGTCTACAATTTTTTTTAAGTGCAATTTCTCTTTCTATCTCTTGCTTCTGGACTTTGTTGGTAATATATAGAACTACTAATGATTTATGTGGGGGTTTTTTGTATCTTTCAATTTTACTAAAGTTGTTAATAATTTAATAATTTCAAGTAGGTTTTTAGTTGATTTTCTAGGACTTCCTAAGTATCCCACCTTATCATTGGCAAAGACTGATAGCTTTATGTCCTCATTGCCTTTTCTAATTCCTTTAATTTATTTTTCTTCTCTTGTTGCTATAACTAACATTTCTAATATAACATTAAATATAGAGGTGATAAAAGGCATCCTTGCTTCACCCCTAATTGAATTGAGTTTTCTAACGTTATTCCCATTACAAATAATGCTTGCTCATGGTTTTCACTATGCTCTCTAATGTTTTTAATAGAGATTGGTGCTATATTTTGTCAAAGGCCTTTTCCACATTCAGATAATCATATAATTTCTTTTGATCTTATTATTGATGTGGTCAATTATACTAATAGTATTCCTAATATTGAACTAGCCCTGCATTCCTAGTGTATATCCCACTAGGTCTAGGTGTGTGAACTTTGTGATATATTGTTGTAATCTCATTGCTAGTATTTTATTTAAATTTTTTTCATCAATATTCATTAGGAAATTGGTCTATAATTTTTTTTCTCTGTTGTAGCTCCTGTTTTGCGTATCAGTACCACATTTGTATTATAAAAGGAATTTGGTAGGATTCTTTTGCCTATTTTTCCAAATAGTTTATGTAGTACTAGGATTAATTGTTATTTCAATGTTTGGTAGAATTTGCTTGTAAATTCAACTGATCCTAGGAATTTTTTCTTAGAGCATTCATTGTTAACATGTGCAATATCTTTTTCCAGTATTAGGCTATTTAAGTATTTTATTTGTTAATCTGGGTAATTTATGTTTCTGTAGGTATTCATCCATTTCATTTAGAATGTTAAATTATTTTATTGACAAATAATTGGGTAAAATAACTCCTAAGAGTTGGTCTTAATTTCTTCCTCATTGATGGTGAATTCACCCCTTTTCTTTTTGATATGAATTTGGTACTAATATGACATTAATTTGGTGTTTTTTCCTTTTTATGATCAAATTAACCAATGGTGCATTTATTGAGGGGGATTTTTCCATAAAACCAACTTCTAGTTTTATTTATTACTTCAATAGTTTTCTTTAAATTTTATTAATCTCTGCTTTGATTTTCAGGATTTCCAATTTGATGTTTAATTGGAGGGGGGATTAATTTGTTCTTTTTTCTAGTTTGTTTAGTTGCATGCCCAATTTATTGATCTGCTTTTTCTCTATTTTATTGATGTAAGCAATTAGAGATCTAAATTTTCCCCTAAGTACCACTTTGCATATATTCCATAAATTTTAGTATAATAATATCTCATTGTCATCATTTTCTTTATTGAAATTATCAATTGTTGAGGTGATTCAGGCCAATTCCAATAGACTTGTGATGGGGAAAGTCATCTGCATCCAGAAAGAGGACTTTGGGGACTAAATATGGATCAAAACATAGTATTTTCACTTTTTTGTTGTTTACTTTTTTTTTCTTTCTCATTTTTAATCTAATTTTTCTTGTACAGCATGACAAATGTGGAAATATTTTTAGAAGAATTACCTGTGTTTAACTGCATTGGATTATTTGCTCTGTAGGGGAGGAGGGTTGAAGAAAGGGAGGAGGGTTGAAGAAAAAGAGGAAGAAAAATTTGGAACATAAGATTTTGCAAGGATGAATACTGAAAACTATCTTTGCATATATTTTGAAAGTAAAAAGCTATTTAAAATTTTGTAAAAGAGAATCAATTGTTTATATATTCTTTGACCTACTTGTTTTTTGTATTAAATATGTAATTTCTAATTTTTAATCTCTTTCCATTGTCTGTTATTGATGTAATTTTTATTGCATTATGATCTGAAAAGGATGCATTTACTATTTCTGCTTCTGTGCATTTGGTTGATAGATTTTATGTCCTAATATATAGTCGCCATGTGCTGAGAAAAAGATATTTTCCTTTCTGTTCCCATTCAGGTTTCTCCAGAGATCTATCTTAACTATTTTATTTAGAATTTTATTCACTTCCTTAACTTCTTGTTTATTTTTTATTATAATTATCTAGTTCTGAGAGGAGAAAATTGAAGTCCCCCACTAGTATAATTTTATTATCTATCTCCTCCTGTAATTCATTCAACTTCTTCAAAAATTTAGATGCTGTATCATTTGGTGCATATATGTTTAGTATTAATGTGACTTTATTGCATGGTCCCTTTCAGCAAGAAAGGTTTCTTTCCTTATCTCTTTTAATTAGACTTTTTTTTTTTTTTTTTTTTTTTTTTTTTTGCTTTGTGATCATGATTGCTATATCTGCTTTCTTTGCTTCAGCTATGTATAGGAGCTATCTCTGCTTCTGGTATGTTTCTTATAAACTTCAGAGTCTGGTTTTTAATTCATTCTAATATATGCTTCCATTTAATGAGTGAATTCATCCCATTCACTTTTATAGTTAGGATTACTAAATGTGTATTTCCCTCTATGCCATTTTTCCCTTACTTATCTCCCTACCTTTATTCTTTCCCTCCTCACAAGTGTTTTACTTCTGATCACTGCCTTCCCCAATCTATCCCTCCCTCCACTTTCCAGTATCTCCATCCTTTTTTATTTCCATATAAGATAAGACAGATTTCTATATCTAAGTTTATATGTCATTCCCTCTTTTTGATCCAGTTTTGAAGACAGTAAGATTTAACCTTTGTCCATGCCTCTCCTTCCCATCTTCTTCATTATAATAGCTCTTGTTGTGACCCTGGATATCTTAGAATCAGCCAGAGGCAAGATAAACAAAAGTCTTTATTCCTGGTCTTTGGGGTTGGTGTCAGGGGATTAGATCTAGCAATCTCCACACCTCCTTCCTCACTCTCCACCTCCAAAAGAAAGATTCTGCCTGTCCTACTCCACCATCTCATCTCTCTCTTTTCCTTCTTTGTCCACATCCACTGATCCAGCACAGAATAGTCGGGCTGGGTCATTCTCCAATATTAATAGAGAATTGTCCAATTGGTAATTAACCATACATGCTAGGTTACCTTGCATCTGGTCAGTTCTAGCCTTTTACAAGCTCTTTCATGCCTCTTTTATGAGGGATAATTTATCCCATTTAATCTCCTCCCTCTTCCTTCTTCTAATGCATTTTCTTTTTCACCCTTTTATTTGGTTTTTAGGTTATCAAAGTCACTTTATATCCACACCTTCTCTCTGTATATCCTAATTGCTCTTAAAGTCAAAAAGTTGTTTAGAGTAACAAATATTATCTTGCCATATAGAAATATAAACAGTTTAACCTTATTGAATTTCTTGTGATTCTCTTGTTTCTTTTTTTATCTTTTTATGTCACTTTTGTGGTCAAATTTTTTCATTCATCTCTGATCTTTTAATTAGAAATGCTTGAATGTCCTCTATTTTATCAGATGTCTATTTTTTCCCATGAAAGATTATTCAGTTTTGCTGGGTGGGTGATTCTTGGTAGTGATCCTAACTTCTTTGACTTTCTTTGTTATGCTTCAAGCCCTCTACATCTTTAATATGGAAGTTGCCAAATCCTGTGTAATCCTGACTGTAACATCACAATATATGAGATTTTCTGTGGCTGCTTGCCATACTTTCTCCTTGATTTGTGAGTTCTGGAATTTGGTTAT
The DNA here is from genome assembly GCF_048593235.1 of Sminthopsis crassicaudata. Taxonomy (NCBI): domain Eukaryota; kingdom Metazoa; phylum Chordata; class Mammalia; order Dasyuromorphia; family Dasyuridae; genus Sminthopsis; species Sminthopsis crassicaudata. Next base: position 489,002,026 of record NC_133618.1, on the reverse strand, counting down.
GATATTCCTGAGAGTTTATATATTGGCTCTCTTTCAGGTGGTAATCAGTGGATTCTTTTAATTTCTATTTTGCCCTCTGGTTCTAATATTTCAGGATAGCTTTCTTTTATGAAAGATATTGAGGCTTGGGGTTTTTGATCATGCCTTTCATATAGATCAGTAATTTTTATTTATACACAACACAGCCACAAAGCTAATTTGCTCTATAGAATAAAAGCTTCTCCTCCATGTTATATAATGTACTGCACAAATATTTCAAATATACAGAGTGGATATGATTTTACCATAACATTTCCTAGAATATTTGTGGGACCTCTTGTGAAAAACATTGTTTTTAATGACATATTGATATAATTGCATTCACCATTACCCCCGAAAATACCATAAAAGATTCTGTTCATTGTCATAGAGAGGAAAAAAATCAAAACAAAATTCAAGATTACTGATTTAGAAACGATCTCTAGAACTCAATGACTTCTGAAAAAAATTCACAATGAGAAAATAGCAAGTTTCTTAACACGTCTTGTTGCGCCTCTTCTTCTGAGTACTTAGCATTAGTTAATCGAGCTTCTCATATATTTTTTCACATGCTGCTTCATGAGAAAATCTATAGTTTTATTATTAAATTGATGCATTAGTGGTTTTAAAACCTTTAATAAAAATACTATTTAATTTTGTTTATGAGTTATATGATGATATTGAGAGAAGATAAAAGTGCCAACTCTTAGTAATATTCTGCAGGACAAACTTTTAAAATAACTCCATTTTTATCATTGTGGTTATTCACACTATACCTTTGAATGCGGTTTAAGTATCTATTAAAATTTTTAAAATTTTGTTATATTGTGTTTTTAATAGCTCTTCCACAGAAAAAATACTAAATGTAATGGTAACTTTCCTTTTTAGGATAGGCTAATTTTTGTATTATCTCTCTTAAATCTATTTTCTAGATCAGTTGTTTTTCTAATGAAAAATTTCACATTTTCTTCTATTTTTTTTTTACATTTTTTAAAATTTTGTTTCATCTTATCTTGATGTTTCATAGAGTTATTAATTTCCACTTGTTCTATTCCAATTTTTAAGGAATTATTTTCTTCAGTAAGCTTTTATGCTTTCTTTTTCATTTGGCCAATTCTATTTTTAAGGAGTTATTTTCTCAGTAAATTTTTGTATATGTTTTTCTAGGCTACTGACCTCTTTTTTTTTTTTTTTCATGATTCTTTTACATTACTCTCATTTCATTTCCCAATTTTTCTTTCTGCTTCTTTAATTTGCTTTTTAAAATCCTTTTTAAGCTCTTCCAGGAATTCTTTTTGGACCTGAGACCAAATTACATTTTTCTTTGAGGCTTCACATATAACCATTTTGACACTATTGTTTTTGCTAGGGTTTTTGCCTTGAGCCTCTCTATCCCATAGTAACTTTCTATAGTCAAACTTTTTTTTTTTTTGCTCATTTTTCCCTGCCTTTTTTTATGAAGATGCTTTTATGTAAGGATTGAGCTCTGCACTGCCCCAAGCACTTTGTGCTGAAAACTCAGGATCTTACTGCCAGCTTTCCCTGGTTTTTAAGGCTTAGCCATTTCCTGTCATTGGAAGATAGGCTTCCTTCTGGCTTATACTGAAAGGTGGGGCTTCCCTTGGATATGGGGTTTAGCTGCTGGCTTGTTGAAGAGATGGGACCTTGCTGCTGGGTTAGTGTGATAAGTCTTTTTGGTGGCTGGCCCTGGAGAAAGATCCTTTTTTGCTGGTCTGCCCCAGGGGAGGGACCTTGTTGCTGGATGGGTTTTGGAAACAGTATCCCTTTGCTGGTTGTCTCCAAAGGGAAGGTCTCATTGTTGATCAAGCTGGTGGCTTGGGGTTGCTGGGGTAGGGCCTTGCTGTTCTGCACTGGACTAGTCACTTGCCTAGGGAGATGAGGATGATGGGACCTTCATGGTAGGTTTCCTGTAGCTTGGAGCCTTGCTTCAGGACCCTTGCTTTGAAACTAGCTAATGTTACTCTTCTAGGACCTTGTGCCCCTCCCACCTTAGTGAAACAGACCTTTCCTGCTTCTCTGTTCCTAGACCAATTATAAGGCATTTTTCTAATTGTTTGGAGAATTTAAAAGGGTTTTTGAAAGTTCCTTCCTCACTCCACCATCTTGATACCAGAAACCCAAGAGCATCTTTTTTGGTTTGGGTTTTTGATTTTTTTTTTTTTTTTTTGCGAGGTAATTGGAGGAGACACAGCTAGTAAGTGCTTAAGTGTCTTGAGACTGGATTTGAATTCAGGTCCTCCTGGTCCAGGGCTGGTGTGCTCTATCTGCTGCATCATCTAACTGCCTCCACAGCATCTTTCAATGTCTTTAGTTACACTTTTTGAGAAAGCAAAATGTTAAAACCCACCTGAGGATAATAGAAGATAAATATTTGATCATTTAACCAAAAAATTCTAATTTACTTACTCATTAAGCTAGATCTGTGTCCTCTCTGATCCATACTTTGTTCTAGTGTCAGAGCTCTAGGCTAACCTACTATAGTTAAATACAGTGCAATTAAGTGTATCTTCCTATTTCTGCTCACTCTATATTTGGAATTTGCACATTATTAGCAGCACTCTTTATCTCAGGTGATTTTTTTCTTAAAATAATTTTAGCCATATGGGATTGATGATGGCTACTATAATCCCTGCTCTTATAGTGGTTGAGGCTGTCTCTCACTTGAATTCAGGAGTCCCAAGATCCAATAGGACCAAAATCAATCAGTATCTGCAATAAATCTAGCAACAGTATTGTGAGTCCTGGAACCTAAGAGCCTACCCCCAGCAGGCTGATACCTTAGGAGGATCAAAACTAACCCAGGTAGGAAAGACAGAATGTGACAAAACTTTGATGAAAAACATATTGGAATTTGGCCTGTGAGTAGCAGTTGTAATTTAATTCTTCACAAGATAGGGAGACAGTCTTTAAAAAAAAAAAAAACAAACAGAATTTATAAAAAGGACCAGATCTTCCTTATCTTGAGCTTCTCTTTTCTCAAAAGACCTATTTTTTGGTAGAAGAGTAGGTAAAAAAAACTGTTTCCATTATAACTATAAGGATACTTTCACTTCATAGTTCCTCTAAGAAGGTCCTAGGAGGACATTGGTATTTTAATAGTTTTTCACATACCCCATAGATACATAGGCAATTCTGTTTTGTTTTGTTTTATTTTGTTTTAACATAAAAACTAAGGATAGTATTAGAAATATAAAATGCCTTGTAAGCTTCAGTCAGACTAGACTAGGTCCAGGAATTGGCAGCTCTTTTTATTCTTACCATTAGGTGGTACTTCAAATTAAGCTTTTCTAGTGGACAATATCATTTTCATAAAGATAAAAGTTTATATTTGAATCTACCACTGTCTAAAGGCAATTGTTAAAATTAACACCTTGATCTCATTAAGTTACTTAGAAGCTAGTATATTCTTTAAAGTTCCATATGATGTGAGGACTAGTTTTCACTGATAATGATACTTGTATCAACTAATAACTTACAAAGCCAGAGTTGTCAGAATTTGATATTTTTAATCAGAATGGGGTTATTTGATACTGTGTTAATAAGTTATATTTTGTTGGCTTATCCTTTGCCATCTTATATTTATATTCACAGATACACAGATACTTTTTAATTTTTATTTTTTATTAAAGCTTTCTATTTTTCAAAACATATGCATGGATAATTCTTCGACATTAATCCTTACAAAACCTTATGTTCCAATTTCCCCCCCTTCTCCCACCCCCTCCCCCCAAATGGCAAATAGTCCAATATTTGTTAAACATGGTAGAAGGATATGTTAAATCCAACATATGCTGCCCAAGAAAAATCAAATCAAACCGGAAAAAAATGAGAAAGAAAATAAGATGCAAATAAACAACAAAAAGAGTGAAAATGCTATGTTGTGAACCATACTCAGTTCCCACAGTCCTCTCTCTGGGCGTAGATGACTCTTTTCATTACAAAACCACTGGAACTGGTATGAATCAGCAGATACTTTTTTTTTTAAGTATACATATTGGAATTTATATTTTAACTGTTAATCAAAAGCTATAGTCTCAAATTGATTTTTTTTTAATTTCTTTTAAATATTTTTATGACTAATCCACTCTGACATGTATTGCACAAAATACAAAGTATATATAGCATATCACTAGACTTCCCTTTTTTTAAAAAAAGATTAAGAGGGGCAGCTAGGTGGTGCAGTGGATAGAGCACCAGCCCTGAATTCAGGAGGACCCAAGTTCAAATCTGGTCTCAGACATTTAACACTTCCTGGCTGTGTGACCCTGGGCAAGTCACTTAACCCCAGCCTCAGGAGGAAAAAAAAAAAAAAAAGATTAAGAACAGTAACTGAAAAGCCATGTTAATTAATCTACATATGATGATTTACATAGGAAAAATCTACTTTTTCTTCTTCCCTACTAATTTCTCTTTCCTTTCTCTCTCTTGCCCCTAATTTATTTGCTCTTATTTATCTTTTCCTGTCCTTTATCCCTTTCCATCTTCTATTCTCTTTTATTATCCAAAAGGATAACTCTTTAACGACACTCTGTCCATCCTTCTTCCCCACTTAAACTCACTCTTCTCATAGCCCCATGCCCCTTATAAGAATATTCACTTTCAATTATTACATCCTCAAAAGGATGAGAACCAAGATTAGTATCTCTTCTAATTACCACCTGATTTGATGGCAGTGATGATGATGATGTATATTTGTGTGTATACATATATTTGTGTATTTTATGTTGAGAATTAAATGTATACATGTGTGGATGCTAATTTTTTTATACATAGTTTTTCTGAACTCCTTTAATATTCAGTATTCTCTTCTTAATCTTGTCATTTCCTAGTTTTATATTTATGAAATTTCAAATCACTTTTCATTGAGAAGCACTGTTTATAAGACTAAAAACCAAAAGTATTACATTTTAAGATTTTAGCATCTCCATGGTCTTTGGAGTCATTTTTCCTTTCTGTGTGTCAGAATTTTTGTATATTAAAATGAGATGAAATTTATTATTTGTAAAATGCTGTGTAAGAGTTCTTGGGGTAGGTAGTGCTCTATGAATATAAAATTTATTCTTGTTATTATGATATAGCTATTATATTTTTTATTATTTATAAAGTATATTTCAATATATCCCTTTTTTTAAAAATTTCTTCTCTTCTAAGTGTATATATTATTACTAATTCCACTTCCCACTCTGATGATCTGACATAATAAATCAATCAGTGTCCATGATAGTCTTTAAAAAACTATTATTTTGAAATATATTTCACTAGGTTTTAATAGAAACTCTATTCAAAAATCTACTTTTAAATAAAGGACAAGTATATTTTAAGGCATAAATATTAAGATTTAGTGAAGAACTAAATCTCTACTCTTCATAGTTGGAGGAAGGGAGAACTATGTGTTTGAGAGAGAGAGAGAGAGAGGGGAGGGAGGAAGGTTATAGAGTAACTTTTATTATGGTTTTAACTTAAGATATTCAAATTCTATAAACATGTGTTGGTACCTAAAATTAGTCTCTTCGGAAAAGAATGAAATGTTATATATTTATTGTAAACTAATTAGCTCAGAATTAAACTTGGCCTTGTTTGCTAATGCTTATGGGAGTTGGGTAGAATCTGCTTGTTTTCTAACGATAACATTTCTCAGAGACAGTATGTTTTGCAATTGTTTCTGATTTTAGATAATGCTTGTTGAAAAGTTGAAAATGGTAAAATGTATAGGTATCCATGGTTTAAACTATTCTGCCAAGACATATCAAAAGACTACTTCATTTTAGATTCCCCTAATTTGGTCAATGCAAGTGTATTTGGCTTCAGTACAAGCCACTAATTCAAATCAGCTCCATCTGAACAGTGTAGTTATGTGTTTAAAAGTAAGATTAACTTCGATACCATAATAGAAAGTTAAAAGATTGCTGAAGTAATACATACATCATGTATAGTTGTTGACTGAGAGTACATCAGTCATTTAGTATGATTCATAATGACGCCAAGAAATGTGTAATCATTCATTCTTTTAGACTGAATAGTTGGTTAAATTGCATTGCACTAAGCTAAAATTTTGTTAAAACCTATTGAATTTCTGCAGAGCATCCTGAACTAACTTGCACAGCCCTGATTTACTTTCATCTTTGTAGCCTAAAAAAGGAGATGTTGTTTTAAATTATAATGTTACCAGATGATATGTTTAGTATTGAATATACCCATCTGGTTTGCCTACTAGTTTCCCTAGTTGCCAGAGATGGATACAACAGACTTTAGGGAAGTGGATGACAATGGGTTCAAGAATTTTATATCATAATCAAATTTGAATAGTTGGCATCACAATTTATTAATAGGAAAGTAACAGTCTTTTTAGTGTAACAATTAGAGTTTTAGAATCTTCCTACTTAAAGTCATTCCAGAGTTTTGACTGCAAATGATTAAAAGTAATGATCCTTTTTGGTGATTTTTCTTTTTTTTTTTTTTTTTTACAGTATCCGATTCACTGTGGTAAGTGATCCTCCAGAGGATGAACAGGAACTTGAGTGTGAAGATATTGGCATTTCCCATGTCAGTCTCATTGAAATATTTCAGAAAGAAAAAGACATCATTGAGCAAAATATTGATGGTAAGCATAAAGATATAGCTCAGTTTTTTTGGTCATGGATAATATTTAAATACAAATTTGTATTTTAGAATGTTTTCTTGATTATGAGACTATTGAGTAATACAACTTAACCTAGTTCTGAGGCTTTCTTTCCTTTCTATGAAAAATTGAAAAATAATTGTTTGGCTTCATAAGGAATTATTGAATGCTTAATGAATGACTTTGGAAAAAATCTTAATAGAGAAACTTCTTTTTAGATTTTGTCTTAACATTCAGTTTACCAAAAACAATCTTGCAGCTAAACTTTCAGACCTAACTTGCAGCTAAAATGTTAAATATACTGGACTTCAAAAACCCTCCTTTTCAGAATGCCAAAAGTTGTAATCACTTCAAAAACCCTCAAGGACAACTAAAATTCAAGAGACAAAGGAGATATCTTTTAAATTTGTTTTCATTGGTTTTAACATTTCTATTCATTATTCAATAATTTATTAAAGTCAATATCCCTATTTTCTCTTTTCTCACTCTCTTCTGCAGTCTAGCTTCTAATCTTCATAATCTAAGTGAAACTGCTGTCTCCAAAGTTAACAGCTGTCTCTTAATTATCACATCCAGTGACCTTTTCTCAGTCCTCATTCTTCTTGACATCTCTAAAATTTAGCAATGTCAGTCACTCTCTTCTCTCTATGTTTTGATGATACTACTCCTATCTAATATGACTACTACTTCTTAAGTCTTTTTTGCTGGATCTTCATTTAATTCATGCCTATTAATTGTGGGTATTCCTCAAGGCTGCTAAGCCTTTTCCCCTTGCTCTTATATATTATTTGTCTTGATGATCTCATCAATGGTTATTAATTCACTTATCATCTCTGTGCAATTGATTCTCAGATCTATTTATCCAACTATAACTTCTTTTCTGACCTCTGAATCACCCATTCTTACTTGAATGCTAGACATCTCCTATCGAATATCCTATAGACATCTCAAATTCAATATATATAAAACAAAGCTCATTATCTTCCCCAAAAACTCTCCCCTCTTCCAAACGTTTCTATTACTGTTGAGGACAGCATATTTCTTTTTTTTTTTTTATTCATTTTTCCAAATTATCCCCTCCCTCCCTCCACTCCCTCCCCCCATGGCAGGTAATCCCATACATTTTACATGTGTTACAATATAACCTAGCTACAATATATGTGTGTAAATACCATTTTCTTGTTGCACATTAATTATTAGCTTCCGAAGGTATAAGTAACCTGGGTAGATAGACAGTAGTGCTAACAATTTACATTCGTTTCCCAGTGTTCCTTCTCTGGGTATAGTTATTTCTGTCCATCATTGATCAACTGGAAGTGAATTGGATCTTCTTTATGTTGAAGATTTCCACTTCCATCAGAATACATCCTCATACAGTATTGTTGTTGCAGTGTATAGTGATCTTCTGGTTCTGCTCATTTCACTCAGCAACAGTTGATTTAAGTCTCTCCAAGCCTCTCTGTATTGAGGACAGCATATTTCTAATAAGCCAAGCTCACATCCTTTGTATTACCCTCAGCTGCAAACTTTCATCATATCCAGTTAGTTGCAAAGTCTTGTCATTTCTACCTTTACAACATCTTTCATATTCACTCCTCTAACATAGCTGCCACCCTGGGAGAGGATCTTATCTAATATCTTTTTGTGGGTCCTCTTACCTCAAATCTCTCCCCACTTCAGTTCATTCTCCACTCAGCTGCTAAAATGATCTTCTTAAAGTACAGGTTATGATCACATCGCCTCCCTACTTAACACAATCCTGTGTTACTTCCAGGATCAAATATAAAATCCTCTGTTTGATTTTTAAAGCTTTTTACAACCTCCTTTTCTGGTTTTCTTTAATCTCCTCTCCCTATCTTGTAATCCAGTGACACTGGCCTGCCTGCTTACTTACTTGAACAAGACACTATCTCCTGACTCCAGTGGGCCTTTTCACTGGGCATTCTCTACTTCTGGAATGTTTTTTCTTTCTTGCTGCTGCTTTCTTGCTGCTGCTTCCTAATTTTCCTGGCTTCCTTGATTCAAGACTTGCCTTAAGGCAGCTTTTTACAGAAGGCCTTTATAGGTTCTCCTCTATCTATCTCTCTCTCCAATTTGTGACTTCTCTCTGATTCTCTCCCATTTGCCCTGCATAACTCTTTTGTGTTTGAATATTATTGCCACTACTAGATTGTGAGCTCCTTGAGGGCTGAGAATACTATTTTTGCCTTTCTTGGTATCCCTAGCACTTAGAAGGTGCCTAGCACATAATAGGTACCTGATAAATATTTGTGGAGTCAGTGACTTCCCTTTCTTTTTCTGTGGGCCAATTTGATGGAATTGCATATTATAAATAAAAACTATCATTTTAAAATCATATAAAAAGAGAGGAGTTTTATCTTTGGTTTCACTTAGAGTAAGCATGAAAAATGTACATGGTGAAACCAGAAAGGTGCTGTTCTAGTTTTAGTTGCAGCTAAATATTCACTCATCAAGATCAGAGGAAGTAATAAAATGCATTTTAATGGGCTTATATTTTGATGATTCCAGTTGACAAAAATGACACCTTTTGTTGATAGCTTGAACTTTACAAATAGAGACATTCCACACTCCTTTTTTTTTCCTTCCATAAGATAGCATAATATTATTTTGAGTTATTTATTAATAACTAAGCTTTGTTCCTCTTGCTGTTTCTTAATGGAAAGAAGTGACAAGAGGATTAGGACTCTTTTTGTTTTTATTTACATCCTCAGTACTCTATTTAACTTAAGGTCTTTTAGAATAGAGATAATAAATAGCTAACTTTGAGGTAGAGTACTGTTAGATGTATATATAGATCAATAATAAAAGGACTATGGTTTAATGGTAAAAATATCAGATGATATTGTAAAAACATTTATCTTATTGACCTTACCAGACTGTACTTTATTTGCATGATGGGAAATGTTTTTTCTTCAATTTTGCTTATTTTTCATATAGCAATATAAAATTGTTCCTTCTTCCTTCAGCACTATGTCCTTAATATACTACCTTTTCACCTGTAATACTTATAAAGGGGAAAGAAACCTTTGTTTATATTTTTATACAATTCTATCCAAGGTTTTGGCAGTCATTTGCCATTTTGACATTTGTGCTAGTAGAAGTTGCCTTTTCTTTTGGTATTGAATCCTGCTCCCTTTCAAAACTTATGTCTTTTATTGTAGGAGTTATAATATAATGACAGTAACAAAAGACAGCTTTCAAAGTCAGTATAACCATCAGTATTGCTTCTAATAAAGCAATAAATAGAGGGTATTAAATTTTAAGTTATTCTGCATACAAGTATTGCATTTGTTGGTTTCCTTTAAATCTGAAAAATTAAAACTTGTGTATAGATACGAACCAGTTACAAATATATGTTGTATACATAATATTTTGAGGCCAAAATAATAGGGAAAATTAATGAAGTATAACCTGTGTGTGTGTACATATGTACGTGAATATATGTAAAATTTCAGGCTTACCAAAACCTCATTGGATCAGTTTTAAATTGAAATGGGCTGTTTTTACCTAGATGGTGATTTTTAAATTGACAGATGTTTATATGGGACAGTCTCTGTGACTTAAAAATATGAAATTTTGGAAATTGAAATTATTCCGTATTTTTCTCTTGTTTTCTCTCCAGTATTTGATGCACAAGTGGATGATGAAGTAATTGGCAAGCTTAGAATAACAGTGGAGGCCTTGCATGCCCTCACTTCTGTCTATGAGGAATACAAAGATGAATTGAAGACATAGAAAATGTTCCTAAGGCATCGCTTTCTCCTGAGTAAATGTTCCCATCAATAGCTGTTAGATGAGGCTTTTGTAATTACTACAGTGTATTTAATGTATAATTTATGCACAGCAAAGCCTGGGTTTGAAGTTATAAAGTTTTGTATACTTTTTGATTTGTTTATTTTTTGATTCCCTCCATCCCACAACTGCTGTCCCCCAGGGTCTCAGCCCTCCACAGTGGCCAGCACCTTTTCAATAATTCATTCCTACATGATGGCATGAGGAACACTCATTTGCATTTTCTGCATTTTTCCTATGAAGAGCAAGAAGGCAAATCAGTTTCTTATTTTTAATAAGCAAGAAGCATGTCTTCGAAAACTTATGAAAAAATACTTTTATGTTATCCCTAATCACCCAACTAAATGGAATGCTGTGATTAGCCTCATTAAGAGTTTTTTTACTGTGAAGATTTTATTAGAAGCAATATATGAAAATTACTTGGATTAATGTGTTAATCTTCCTCTTTAAAATGCTAATATCCATTTTATGCACATTAAAGCTCAGTATGCATTTCTTTGATGCATGCAGTTTCTATCAATTAAATATAAAGAATGAGACTAGCCACAAGACTTATTAAATTACTTCAAGCTTGGGGGTTTTTTTTAGTCTTTTTTTAAAATAACTTCACTCCTTCAGCTAACATTATTATCAGATATTTGTGATGGTAGTATAGAAAGAGGGACATTTGTGAATACATAAAGATATAAGTCTAAGAAATTTACATTTTGAAAACTGGGGATTCTTTATAGAAAGAAAGTATTGAAAGCATGGCTCAAGTTTCAATATGTTTAGTTAGAACTGAAAAGGCAGGAAAGTATCTTTTTATCAATTTTAAAATTTACATCAAGCATATACAATGCTTAGTTGTATCTGGATAACTAGACCTAGAAAAGCAGCTCAGAAAGTTAATTTTCTAGCTTTTAACCAATCTCAATGAAGGATTTAATTGATATTTTTAATGGAGCTGTGAATCAATGCTGCAAAAGAATTGTCTCTAGAGGTCTAGGATATAATGCATTTCATTTTTTAATTTACTCTTTTATTTGTCATTTTCTTCAAAGGATTTTATAGGCTGTGGGTTTTCACTGTTTGCAAACAGGCTATGTTCCTTCTTAAGCATATGTAAAGTATTCAGAGAGATAAGTAATTTATTAAAATCTACCTAATTTGCCGTGATATATTAAATCTCTGCTTCAGTGATCACAGACCATTTCATTTAGAGAATTAGGCATTCCCTCTTTGTGTGATTAAAGCTCTGGAAAATGAGTTCTTTGCTCCTATTTGTGAACATTCAAAGCCTGCTAATGGCAAGAAGATGGAATAGATTATGAGACAATTCATTACAGTTCAACAGCAAAAAAAAAAAAAAAAAAAAAGGCAGCTATAATGCAAAAATGCAAGTATGAATATCTGCATATACTTTGAACCATCTGTGCTCTAATGGCTTCAATAATGGTTCGTCTTCAGGAGACTTTGAAATTACATCCGTACAATATTAATTTGTTGATGTACATTTTTAAGTCCAATGGAGTATGATCTGGCCACAGAAATCTGTAAATTTGTTCTATACTATTGGACTTTTCTGTCATAAAACCTATCATCTCAAAGAGAAACCCTGCTCTCTCATTAAAACTCTGCAAATCCTCAGAACAACTCATTGTTCTGGAACCTTTGAGAGACCACAAACATCTGCAGACTATACCATTCCAAATCTAGTAAACAGCCACATGTTTGTTGTCACTTTGACTGGCTCTTAGCTCATCTTTTGGCCATTCTTTCCAGCTTTCTTTGGCTTCATGCAGTTATATTGTCATTAAGGACCTTAGTTTTCTCTGTAGTAATTTAAAACAGCCAAATTATTATAAATTTAAAATCAACTGAGTTGTTATTTTAATATTCTACAATCCAAACTTAATACCTTTTCTGTAGAGAAAAGCAGCTTGCTTAGGAAGGACTCCTTGTGATCTCTAAGCTAAGGTGGAAATTTTGATCAGAAAGTTGTAGTCCAGAATCTTGTCAATTCCATTTCCTTCTGGATACTGCATCTTGTGCATTAAAATCAGATATTTAGTTATGTCTTATTCATGTTTATTGGAACAAAAACTTAGTCCTCCTGATTTAGTTGGAAATTTTCAATTTCAGCATACTCTAAATTAATTAAACACTCATCTATGTAGCAGATTTAGAATCTGCTGGCGTATTTTTTCGTAGTTACATTTTATTAGACTATTTTCATTAATATGTCAGTTAATGTATATAACTTATATTGCCATATCTTTTTGCTTTTTTTATCTCAGCATTGATTGAAATGTTCACCATCTATTAGATTCCAGTGAAAATCCAGTCTCTAAAATTCTTATTTACGAGTCAGCCAGTCTTCATCTGTAGATGGGGTTTAGAAGCTATTGATGACCCCAGCTACACAGACATCCCAACCTAAGGTAACACTTCTGTAAATGTTTGGCAATTGGTATAAATACAAAAAGTCAATCTAATATTTTTGTTGTGGCCTATGCTTTCATTTAGATGTCTAAATAGAAACATAAGTTGTCTTTTTTTGTCTAAATTCACATCATTTTGCCTATTGTAGTAATATCACATTCTTAGCTTCCGTCATAAAAAGTGGTTAAGAAAAATAAGTTTTATAGCTAACAATGCGGGTTTATGTAGAGAATTTTTCTCTAAACTCTTATGTAGTAACACATTTTCTAAATTACCATAGTTTACTGCTGTTTAACTTGTATTTGTTTTTTAAGAATTGAGTGGAGAATATCTTTAATCAAATAAAGACCCACATTGAAATTCTATTGTTCCTTTTATTCATTCATTGCCACAAAACATGAACAATTTTTGAATGTTATGAGGAAAGTGTGTTCTGCAGAGTAATCATATGATTTGGGAAACTCTGCATACACCCATGTTCCCACAACAAAACATAAATTATTTTAGTAATCTGACATTGAGTTGTGACAATGAAAACCAGTGCTTACACATGTTCTTACAAGAATCTGCTCAACTTTTTTGTGGATTTCAAAAATAACTTTTTTTTAGTCAAAGTGAAACTATTGCAGAATGCAGAATGGCTTCCTTATGTATTAGCAAAATGTGACTCAGTTTTGTGAACGAACATCAGAATAAAATGTCGTCTTTGTAGTACAGAACCAACAAGGGAAAGCTTTTGGGATGTAAAACTATCAAGCAATTGACAATATCAGTATGATAATTCATCTCCAACTATTAGAGTACATTTTAATAAGTCGCTCATGCCTGAAGGCCTCTTGAGTGCCTTAACAAAGAAAAACTAAACACATGATTTATTATAGATAGGGTAACATGCCTAATTAGATCCACGAATGGGAGCAAGCCCTGCTTTATATCTCCTCATACAGAACATAAACAATCTCCAGTGACATACCACAAATCTAATCTGTGAGACAAGAGTTCTTTGAACTGACAAAATAGAAGAAGAAAACTTACACCCTTCCTCATCTATTTTCCTGTGAGAAAGGATTTTTAAATAGACATTTTCATTTATAATTCAGTGTGAGAGATAAAATTCAAGTTAGGAACTTTGACCTCTCCTTAAGATGAAGTCTCCAGAACTAGATAAAACCTGAAAAAAGCATCTTGTCCAATTTATTTATTTTACAGATGAGGATATTAAGAAACAGAGGCAGGAAGTGAGAAGGCCTGGACTCAGGTGTAGATTTTCCACCTTAAGTATACCACTCTTCACTGCACCAGACTCTGGGTGCTATAGAGTCAGTGTTCATCTAAAAGGGCTTCCTTCATTTGACCTACGAAGGAATTCTCAAAGAGGTTAAATACTATAGGACACAACTAGAGGGACAGTTATTGAAAATATGGGGAGACTTGTATGAAGTGATGTTGAATCAGAAAAATAATTTATAGAATAATACTTGAAAATAATTCTGAAAGAATTGAGAACTCTAGTCAATACAGTGACTAATCATGATTGCAGAGGACTGATAATGAAGCATGTTGTTCATTTCTTAAGAGAAGTGATGGATTCAATATTCAAAATAAGAGATGGTTTTTGTATGCAGCCAATACAAGAATTTGTGTTGCTTGACTATGCACATTTATTATAAGGGTTTTGTTTTTCTTCTTTTTTTCAGCATTGAGAAAGGGAGAAGGAGCGGTAGTGTGGTATGGAAGTGGGAGTGAGAGAAAAAAGTTCAAAAGCAAAATAAGTAACCTTCACAAGATTGTATAGGGAGTAAGTAGCAGAATTGAGTTTCATACTCAGACCTTGTGACCCCCAAACCACTATTGCTTCCCCTATACCACAGTGCTTCTTCTCTTAAGCTGGATAAATGTTATTTGCTAAATAACAGGAACCTGATCTCATTCTCTGTGGTGCTTTTTTTTGTCATCCTTTTGGCCCTGGGAAATGAATATATTAAATCATTCTTTCATTTGTTAATTTTTTTCCCAAAAATCTGCCTTGTATTCTATACCCTAAATAGCATGAACTCTTCCTTTTCTGGCTAGTCCTTTCCTTTTTTTCAGTACCTTTTCAGTACTGCCACATGATCCCACATCTCAGTTAAGGCTCCTCCCTTATCACTGTTTTTTTGTGTTTTTTTTTTTTTTTTCTGTTTTATCTTCCTATCCTCAGACTCTTAAGTTTTCTGTTGTTCTATTCTTACATCAACCTAATCTTATCTTCTGTTTAGTAAAAAAAATTTTTTTTCTCCTAACAATCCAAATATATTTTCCAGCCTTATTTCTCATGTCTTCCTTTTTTCATTTCTTGCTTCCTTCTGTGTTCCAGCCTATATCTTGGACATTCTACTTCCTACCACTTAAACAAGATACTTTCTCAATTCTGTGTAAAGTTATTCTTTAATTTAATATGACAGTGACTCAATTAGTGAACAAGATATCAGAGCAATGGAGGGGATAAAAAACTGCCTTCATCATCTTTTAGCATGTGACATGACTTAAGAACTCAGAAAACACTCCCCAAAAATAGGTACAGGTACCTTGAATAACTGATAAGGAATAAAAGAGACAAGTTTTCGGTCCAAGAGTCATCCCAAGAATATAAGAAATATTAAATCATCTGAACTGAGATTTTAAAATGTATAAGAACATTTTGTCATTATTAAATAGGAAATCTATCACAGACAGACAGAATGGAATAAAACGGGATAAAAAGAAATAGTATAGAAAAAGACAGATATCATAAGCATGACCAGCAAAGTAATGCTGTCATCAAAAAAAATGAACATATTGGATACATTACAGTTCTATACATTCTGTGAGAAAGGAAAGACAACAATTAATTCCTGAAGTGCTGTGTTCTTCCTACTGAGATTGAGGGAGACAGAAAGAAGAGGAAATGCTTGGGGAGAAGGGCAAGTTGCATCTTATGTACCCCAGCTTAAGAACAAAAAAGCTTGTGGTGATGTATGAAAATGAAGTCATCTGTTGTCAATCATGTTATGTAATTCTTGGTCACCAAATATATATAAATATGTAAATAACTAAGTCGAAAACTAGAACATAGTCTGGAAAATATTTTTCTGTCTTTCCTAAGCACAGATCAAGAACCTTGATTGCTTTCGACTTCAATAAAAGGTGATAGCACACAGTACCAAAGACATTTTTCACATTTATTTTTTTTAGGGTATCACAACAAGAATGTGAGAAATTACTCTCCCAAGGCAAAAATCCCTCTTCACAAGGATCTTATCGGATTTGCTTCCGTTTGAAACTACTTTTTTGTATCTAACTATAAGAATAAGAATTCCTGGCCCACAAAATATTGGAAATTATTACATCATTGCAGTTTGACATGGTCCCAGATACTATTTTTTTACATTATCTTTGATAAATAAATACACATTTTAGAATAAAACATAACATTTCACCCCATTGATTCAGATGTCAATTTTGATCTTTGTAGAAAACAATCCAGACCCTCACTGATCTTTTGAAAACTGGCTTGACACAGAGTCCTTGCTATTCACAAGATGCTATTCTAACCATATTTTATTAGCCACAATACTTCTAACTAGGGCTTCATCCAAACATAATTTCCAGGATCCCAACTTTAGAACTATTGTTTGGTGAGGTCAGATGATGACTTGTAAAATGTTTTTATCATTAAATCCGTGACTCCTGTAATAAGAGCAAAACACATGCCAAAGAAGACACTCAGCCAAATAGTGAAATATTTTAGTAGAAATTATTTCAAAAAAATGAAAGCCATCAGTTAGGAACTTGAGGCTCTTCTCCCTCTCTGCTACCCAGTCTTGCATTTGAGAGTATTGTTAGAATCTATATACTTTGTTCAGAATATACCAGAAAAGGAACTTGATTGGAGAAGAATCATGAAAAAGAATAACCACACCAAATGAGTTAAGATGCCAACAAAGTTCCCATTTTTCCCTCTATTCTTGGAATTTCTTTTATAAAACTGGGACAAACTTCAAAATCAGCTAGCAAAATAAATTTTATTTTTAAAAAAGACCAAAAGAAAGATCATCTAGCAAAATATCAATTCTATATTATTAATGTCATTTTTCAATAACTGTCAGTTCATTTTCCAGGCAATCCATTCATATTAAACTATTCTCATTGGGAGATTTTTCCTTGGATTAAATCAAAGCCTGCCTCCCTAAAACTTTTAATTCGTTTATTCTGTCTGCCATGAAGTGCCAAGCAAAAGAATTATAATTCTTCTTCTGCATAACAATCTTGAAAATATTTGAAGTTTGTTTTATCTTTTTGTTTTAAGCATTCTCCAGTGGCTTCAACTAGTTCTGGGTCCCTTATTATGTGGTTTGAGGTCCCCTCATTATCCTGTTGACTCACCTTTTTACCAATTCCAATTTATCAGTGTCACTCCCTAAAACGGACTCATAAGAGGACACAAAATGTGCAAAATGCAAATAGACTCTGAACACTGTTTATGCAACCTAAGGTGTTATTAACTCGTTTAATTGCTACATTACACTGCTAATTAATATTGAGTTGTGGTATACAAGAGCTTCTTTCTAAAAATGCCTGTACTTGTGCAGTTTTTTTTTTAATCTGAGTGTAGGACTTTATATTTATAGCCACTGATTTCATATTATTAAGCTTTTATCATTTTAGCCAGTCAAGATCTTTTTGAGAATATCATCTATGTATTAATAATCCTATTCCATTTATGCCATCCATTAATTTGATAAGCTTGTTTTATTCAAATCATTAATAAAAATATTGAATGTAGCAGTGCCATTGGCACAGCTTACTGTTCAAGAAAATATTATAGAGCATCTCTTGGTCAAGTACTTCCCTTCTACTTGCTGTTATAATTGGCCAGTATAGCCAATGGCTCAAATTCCATTACTGGATTTTATGAAACCAGCAAACAGTTTTATGTGAGTACAAAATGATTGCCTGTATTCCTGCATTATCACAGTAGTAACTTCCCTGCAACATGATTTTATATTAAACTCCTCCAATCATAGAAAAGCCTTGATAATAATCAGTGTCCTCCCACCTTGAGCAATATCAATGCCACCTATAATTAATTTTAATATAGGAACAATGAAGGAACACCTTTGGTAGAGACTGCCAGAAATTAAAAACCATAACAGATCTCCATTGGGTGAAAACTTTGTGAGTAGTTTCTTCCTTCTACCACCACTCCCACCAAATCCCTTGTCCTGAGGAAAACTTGGCATATATACATTTGAGTCTATATAGATATTCCACATTTATTTCACTTGAAATAGCTACAGTGATAATAAAGCAAGTGCCAGTGTTTCTATTTTCAAGTTACAGTTCTTTGGGAGTGATATGCATGGAGGTATCCTGACATTTTTAATGCTGCCAGGTAAAATATTACCAAAGGTTCCAAATGTTTTCAAATTATTGTTTTCCATGGTCAATATGGTGCCACTTTGGGTTTAGAGGGTTCTATTATTATTTAATTAAAATACAGAAAAAATCTTTCATTATTTCCTCAAACATATCTCCCTTGAAGAACTAGAATTTGGTTTTTTCCCTATAATTTTTTTCTTTTCACTTAGCCCCTTTCCATATTTGACTCTTTAATAATATATTTTTAATTATCATTAAGTTCCATGGTGGGAAGTTGGGAAGAAGTCCTAGAAAACTGAAGATGTGAGAAAACGACAAAATATATATGTGTGTGTGTGTGTGTGTGTGTATATATATATATATATATATATATATATATATATGTATATATATATATATATATATATATATATATATATATATATATATATATATATATATATATATATATATATATATATATATATATATATATATATATATATATATCTCAAGCTAGCCACTATGGAAAGTAACAGGTACAACCAAAAAAAGAGCTATGTGAGCAGAGAGAACAGGTAGCTCACAAGACAAAAGACTTATGGAGAAATCCAGTAATAAAACCCATGCTCACAAATATCTGTGCACTTAATAAGTACATAATAAGGTAAACTGCCTAGAGAACCCCAATGCAAGAAGGTAAGTGTAACTTCACAACCACCATGAAAACTTGAATGGATGACACTTTTAATGAGGGAAAGACATACCTCAATCTGGAAATAATTAAAAAGGCATGTGGAAAGAGGAGCATGGCTATGGCTATGATCATAGACTGGGGACCTGCATTGTGGTGGAAGGTAGGAGGGATTGTGGCTGAAAGAGACATGCTGCTAAGAAGGCCTTGGTCTGAGGAGGCTGCTCCAGAACCCGGAGAAAAAGAATCCTTCCCTGCCCTTTCCAGGGCCATGATTCTCTGCCAAGGATTCAGGTCACACACACCCCCAACACATGCATCCTCAAATACACTTCCTATCCTCTGCCTTGCCTCTAGCAGAGTCTATGCTAGAACAATGGCAGTGGGTGCAGAAAGCATGAAACATACTGGTGCTCTGGGGACTTCAGTTAGTAAGTGGGGGATAAAATGAGTGGAAATGATTTGTGGAAGTGGGCAGACAGCGCCAGAGCAGAGCAGTCACTCATCCAAGATAACATAACGAATTATTCAAGGAGAACATATAGCCCAACTCCTCACTTCAGAAACAGACCAGGGGGAGCTTCCACTCAGCTAAAATCACACAGAGTTTAATCACTGAGATAGAATGAAAGCCAGAAGGTGAATTTAAAGATCCGAGTCTAGGCTCCTCCTCTTGATCCACAGGGAAATACCAGCACTGCTGCTTTTCTTGGGGCAAATCAGATCTTAGAATGGAGAGAATACTATTTGTGCTACCTGTGCCTCAGGGTGGTTTCCAGTGTCAGTAGAGATGATGTGTGTCCATCATAACTGTTTTGTACATGGAGAAACTGAGACCCACATGAACAGTGACTTCCTGAAAATCACCACTGCTTAGTAGCTTTTTGAGGTTTTGACTCTACTTGAGGACTGTGGTGCCAAAACTTTGTCTTCTGTAGTAAATAGTCTGCACTTTCAATATCTTCACTTTCTGAAAATCCCCAGTTTTTTTTAAAACTCTGGTTAGCTGCCATCTTCAATATCAATCAACAAACATTTGTTTAGTATGTGCCAGGCACTTTGCAAAGACAAAAGAAGCAGAGCCTGCCCTCAGCTGTCAGTACCTTCCCGTAAAAATTTATCTTGTATCTTTTCCATGTATGTCTTGTATATACTTAGATGTGTACGTGTTGTCTCCCTCTGCAGAGTATCAATTTCAGGTTAGAAAGAAGGGAATAAATACAGCTGACAGGCAGATTACCCAAAGTAGAACCAATGGTAAAAGAGAAGTTAGAATCCTTTAACACTTGGTTTTAATAGCTATCATTTCTGAAAAAGATGCATAGTTCAAAAAATATGTTATTGGCTGTATTTACTAAATCATGATACTCATTTTTTAATCCTATCTACCAATTATGCCAAAATATTTTGTTAAAATTCAGCTACTGAATCCCTATCTTCCCTGATGTCAATTAGTTGTTCTTGTAAACTAATCAAATTTTCTATTTTTAGCAAAAGATTAAAGACCCCTCTGAAACTTATTAGGGAGATTTTACATAGATTAGAAAATATGATTTGCAAGTTTATTAAATATTGCAAGTATGAGATTTTCAAAGTGACATCATTTTCAGCAACAAAAGTAATTTGTATTGCTCATTTTTATAGCTTCACAACTGACATTTCAATACACAATTTATACATCAGGTTTTGCTAGTAAGAAAAATGGATATAAATTAATATTTAAAATATTCTTGATAAATTTGAATTTTCAGATATGAATAGATAACATTTTTAACTTTGTAATGTAACTGATAAAAAATTACTAAGAATAGAAAGATGAAAAATAGCATGTAAAAATGTTCATTTAAGTTGACAATATTTGAATAATTTTCAACCCACAGTTTCTTTGTAGAGATTTTTTTAAAGTCACATTCATTTTGTGAAGGTTATTTTAATTGAAACTTGATTTAATTAATAAATCAGGCCATCAATAAGACCTCTTATATGACAAGCATTGTATTAAGCATTGGGGATATAAAAAGAAGCAAAAAGTCCCTCTTCTCAAGGAACTCAAAATCTAAATCCTCATAACTAAGCACATATCAATTGAAAGTATGCTGACAATGAGTAAGGATGCCCACTATAAAATCTGGATTCCCATTCTTCCCTCAGGATACCTTACAAAGCATTTTAGCACAACTGTCAGGTATATGGTATGAGGACTCCAATGTCAATTTGAATATTAAATGTTAGTAAAGTTTATTTTTACCTAAAAATAATCAAATGGCATTTATTAAGCAGTTCCTATATATAAATATGTATAAAACAATTGGGGAAAGGCTAAGGGGTGGCAGGGTGGGGGAAAGGTGAACACTAGTTTCTGGAAGGAATCAGGAAAAGCTTCACTTACAAGGTAAGAGCTTAGGTTATTTTGAGAAGCCCAGAGATTCTTAAGAGACAGTGATAAGAAATACAAAATGAATGATAGTACAAAAGTATAAGGGCAGAAGACAAAGTGTCCTGTGTGGAACAATAAGAAAGCCAGTAACCAGAGTACAGAGTATGTCAAAGGGAATGATATATAGACTGAAAACTAAGTTGGGACTAGATTACCATGGATATTACATGGATACCAATGGAGCATAGGCAATCCATTATTTACCCCTCCCGGCCATAAAAGCTTATCTCCTTTTTCAGTCATACAGTTCCTTGATGACTTTTGTATTACTAAATAATCTTACTTGTAATGTGTTACATTTTGCTCATACCCATCATGCACTTCTCCATTGTTAATTTGAATGCTTCAAAACTTCAGTTCTTTGGAGACTAGAGTGTTCAATAATTTTTAATCACACATTACTAAAATATAGGTATAGGCCATTGGGTCGAGGAAAAACTTAAGGTCATTAAAAATACTTTAAAATTTCCTAAAACTCAGACCAATAAAGTTTAGTCTTTTTCAATCCAGGACACTACTCATTGTCCATTTGATATTTCTGTGTGTGTGTGTGTGTGTGTGTGTGTGTGTGTGTGTGCGCGCGCGCACGTACACACTACAGACAAACTCAGTAGAAATTGACTATGCAACTGTTCAATAAGCATTCTTCATCCATTTGATTTTCCCTGTTTGGACAGTTAGGCAAAACTGTTTTGAATGACCATGGATCTCAGTAAGTGGGGTTTGCAGTGTTTCAAGCCTTGATGTAATTAGTACTATGCCATTTACAAACAAAAACAACTGGAAATTTTTACCATCTATAGGAACAACTATTCAATTTGGATTTTTTTGCTATGTCTCCTTGATAACAGTGGTGAATACCTTTGCTGAGCATATATTTGTTTTATACATTCTAGATATTCATGATCAGAGAACTGCCAAACAAGGTTCTCTATGAAGCTGTCTTTCAGCGCTTTGTTATATGAAATCAGGTGCTTATAAATAACTCTACAAAGACTAAGCACAATGGAATCTTGTATTTTTTATATGTCTGAGTCATTTCTGTGGTAGTAGAAAACATGTGGTCTACTACAGAATATTGCTGGCAAAAGCCTGCCTGTCTCCTACTACAACCTTCATCAAGGATGCCCTTGATAAATGTGTAGATTGTTCTCATAAAAATTTTATATATATGGTAAACTAGGCACATGGGTTTAAATTATTAATGATATCTAAGTCATCTGTTTTGGTCAATAAATGCTTTGTAATAAAGCTTAAGATTGAAAAAAAACTAAGCATCTTTCATTAATATTTCTCATTGTTTATTTTGAAATTGATATTTTATTATTACAAAAGGTCTTTGTTATGTCATTTTGTTTCATGAAGTAATCTCTTGGTGGTTTGATTTAGCACTAAATCTATAGATACATTTTAATAATGTTGTCTTTTTATTTTATTGGTATGGCTTAGCCATGAACATTGACTATTTCTCCAGATATTTAAGATTTTATTACTACAAAGAATACGTTATAATTACACTTACATAAGTCTTATGTTTCTTGATAGGATAACTGTGAGATCTTTTATTATTTTTGCCTCTACTTTGCTGGTACCTGTCACTTTAATTTCTTCTTCTTTGCTTGCTATACCTAGCATTAGTATTATCATGCCAAATAATAGTGGAGAGAAAAACTATACTATATCCCTGAATTTACAGAGAAATGACTAGTATTTTTCCATCATAAATCCACTTTTTTGTTTAAGATGTATACTTTGGGTACATATCATTTAAGGAATATTCCTTCTATAATTTTTATTTTTAATGTATCTAAATGAATATCAGATTTTGTCAAAGAATTTTTCTGAAGCATTTGATATAACCATTATTGTTCCCTTTATTATTTATATGATTAATCATGATCGTTGCTTTCCTATTGAATGCTGGCAAGATAGGCAAATTGTTCATACTGAGCAACTTTTTCATTTATTGATGTAGTTTCTGATTAAATTGAATTTAAATTTGTTGCATTAGTGATCTGATGCTGTTATAATTTTCATTCTCTTGTTTCTCCTTCCCAAGTTTGAGTAGTTCATTTGTCTCATAAAAAGAGTTTTTAGAGTGTCTTCTTTCTCTATGGGAACTTTTTATTACTTGCCTATTAAACATATGGTAGAATTTACTGTTAAGTTTATGTGGATAAGGAGCATTTTTCTTTCAAATTTTATTGCATAGACTCAGTCTCTTCTACTAGATTTTCATTCAAAATACACCTGCTAATATAGATTTTTTTATTTTAATTATAGCTTTTTATTTACAAAACATATGCATGGGTAATTTTTCAACATTGACCCTTGCAAAACCTTCTGTTCCAACTTTTCCCCTCCTTCTCCCCACCCCCTCCCCTAGATGGCAGGTAGACTCATACATGTTAAATATGTTAAAGTATATGTTAAATACAATATATGTACACATATCCAACATGGATGTTTCTTTAATATTCTATCCCAAACCCTCTTTTCTTCTCCCTTTGTACTGTTTCACTTGATGATCTCAAAAGCTCCCATCAACTCAATTTTTATGCCCATGATTCTCAGCCCTAACCTCTCATAGTTTCCAGTCTTATATCTTCAACTCCCAATTGGCCATCTCAAACTGGATATCTTGGAGACATCTTAAATTCATTGAAATTATTAAGTTAAACTAAAACTAAAATTCATTAAAACCAAACTCAATCTTCTTCCTAATTTCCCTATTACTTTCAAGAATACCACCATTTTCTGAGTCATCTAGACTATCTAGATGTCATCCTTGATTCCTCTCTTTCCCACCATTACCACACTCTGTCCAATCTCTCGATAAGAACTGTTATTTCTACCTTCATAATATCTTCTATATATGCCTTTTCTCTCCTCGGGCATTGCCATCACCCTCTTGCAGGTCCTTGTTGCCTCATGCTTAGACTATTGCAATACCATTCTGGTTGATCTTCCTGCCTCAAATCTTTACTTCAGCCCTTCCATCACTCAGCTGTCAAAGTGCACGATGAACCATGTCACAATCACCAATCCCATTCAACCAATGCTAGTGGCTCTCTATTGCCTCCAGCATGAAATATAAAATCTTCTATTTGGTTTTCAAAGATCTCTGGAACCTAGGCCCTTCCTCTCTTTCCAGTATTCTTATTTTTTATCACTCCTCCTCAGTACAGTGACACTGACCTCTACTGTTTTTCACACACAATACTTCCTCTCATAATACTGAGCATTTTCACTGATTGTTATCCACACCTAGTACTGCCTGTGCCTCCTTGTCTCTGCCTCCTGGATTCCCTGGCTTCCTTAAATATTCAGCTAAAATTCTGCCCTCAGCAAGAAACTTTCACCAATCCCCCTTAATCTTATTGCTTTCCCTGTGCCATGATCTCCAATTTATTCTGTATATAATCTGTTTGTTCATAACTATTTGCATGTTGTTCCCCCTCCCATTAGATTGTGAGCTCCTTGAGAGCAGGGATTGGTATTTACCATTTCTTTTTACCTCCAGGGCTTAGCACAATGCTTGGCACATTGCAGACACTTAATAAATGCTAATTGACTGAACTGTATTTTAAGAAAGCCATTGAAAAGCTGAACCATGTCCAGAAGAGAAGGAGCAGGACAGTAAAGGGTCTGGAGATCATAAAATCTTGTATACAAAGAGTAGTGTGAGGGAAGATTTGGGAGCTATCTTCAAATATTTGAAAGAATATCATTTAGAAAAGGATTGGATTTCTGCTTTGCCTCAAAATAATCATCATAACTATTTTGATATTTATGTTTATATAGTACTTTATATATACTTTATATAAGACTTTAAAGTTTGCAAAGCACTTTATATATATTCTCTCACTTGATCCTCACAAAATCTTGTGAGATGGGTATTTTTTATCTGCCATTTTATAGATGAGAAAAATCAGAGGTTAAACCTGAGAGAGGTTAAAATACTTGCTGAGGGTCCTACATCTAGGAAGTGTCTGAGGTTGAATTTAAATTTAGGTTTTCCTGAAAGGTACCACATCTAGCACTCTTATCTTCTCTCCACCTCACTTCCAGAAGAAAGGAAAAAGGGCAAGGAAAGTGTTGTAGAAAGGTAGAGTTAAGGTTAATACAAGAACAAGTTTTCTATTAATGAGAATAGCTGGATTATGTTGATGGATGGATGAAACAGATGGATAGAGTGCTGGACTTGGAGCCAGGAAAATCTGAGTTCAAATCCATATGTACATGCTGTGTGACTCTAGGCAAGACATTGTTTTCTCATCTGCAAAATGGGGGTAATTATGATAGCATTTAATGTTACTGTGAGAATAAAATGAATCTTAAAGCACTATGTTAATGCTATCTATTTTCATGATTCTTATCATTATTACTTTTTTTATTTCTATCTAAAAGTAGAACAGACTGCCTGGGAAGTAGCAGATTTCCTTCCTTGGAAGTCCTTAAGTAAAAGCTGTATGATCAATTAAATAGACTCCTATTCAGATTGACGCAAGTTGGACTAGATAACTTCTAAGGATTTTTTCTAACTCTGAAATTCTATGATTACTTGATTATGTTCCAGTCTATGCCACTAAATAACTTTCTCTTAAGACAAGTCACATAACCTCTCTAACCTACATTTTCCTTACTGTAAAATAAGGAAGAACCCTGAATTGGCTTATCTTTTAAGTCCCTTCCAACTAAAGAATTCTTGAATTGTATGTTTCCATTTTAATAACATGCTGCTATTCAAACAGTAGGACTGATTTTTCTACTTTTAGCAGAGCTTCAAGAATATCATAGGAAGAAGATGGAGGAATAGGGCCAGTTATGGCCTGAACATGGGATATTTAAGAGGGAAAGATATGGTGGAAATGGGAAGTTATGTGAAAAGCTTGTGTAAATCCACTGACCATCAAATAGCTAACTTGTACTTAGTCCATCAGGAAATAGAAAGAGCAATTCAGAAATACTGAAAAATGTGCTACTATTCATGTTGAGACTCTTCAAGGATAGAACATTTTTCCAATTATAAGAATAGAAAAAATGGTTGAAGTACACAAGGCAAATTCCAAAGAGAAGGTGCCAGCATTGTAAGAATAGAGCTACTGTAGAGACTAATGCTACAGATTGGGGAAAGAAGGAAGAGGAAAACTACCAACAGAAAGAATTTTAAATCTATATATATTCCTATATATATTTATAGATAGCAAAAAGGAAGGATATATTCAAAAACATTAGAAAACCAAATAAACAAGAGTGGAGATGACATCATGAAGCAAAAGACATAGAGGTGGTAATGAGTGAAGAGGAAGCTAGAATAAACTCCAAAATTGCCAAGAAAGGAAATATTTTGCAAAAAATGAGAAGGTTCGTAGCTGAGAGCTGGGAGGAAACTTAAAGGCCAGTTAGTTCAAATTCCCAGCCCATATTTCACAGAGGAAGAAATTGAGATTTAGAGAAATTAAATTATCTACCCAACATCATAAAACTTTAAGAGTGGGATTGAATGCAGGTCTATACTCAGTAGTTTTTCTGCTGCCTTTAAAGCTAAATGAATGTGTGGTGTTTTTTTTCCTCTATGGGCCCTTAGCTTTTTGCTAGTAAAAAGAATGCATAAGTCACTGAGAAGAAACAGCTGGTAGTTGGCACAGTATTTTGTTATTTTTGTTGAATCATTTTAATTTGTATCTAATTCTTCATGATATCATTTAAAGTTTTCTTGGCAGAGATCATGGAAGGATTTGCCATTTTCTTCTCCAGTTAATTTTACAGATAAGGAAAGTGAAACAAATGCACAACTCATATCTGAGGCCAGATTTGAAATCAAGAAAAAGAGTCTTCCTGACTCTAGACCCAGCACTCTAACCACTGTGCCACGTAGCAGCATCATGATGTTTATTACTCTTACCTTTACTTGGGCCTTTCCCTTGATATTTTCATCACTATCACCATAATTAATATACAATTCAAATATTTGCTAATTAGAGGTATCAAAAGTAACATATTTTTAGATTTAAGACCTTACTTATTTTAAGCTTTGAATTAAAGAGCTATCTTTTTGAATTAAAAAACTTGTAAGAATGAAGATCTTATTTTTTTATTTCATTTTACAAGCTCTTTGGCTGGATTAGTTCACAATCCCACTAACAGTGCAATAGTATCCCAGTTTTCCCACAACACCTACAACACTTATCATTACCTTTTCTTGTTATCTTAGCCTATTTGATAGATATAAGGTAGTATTTTAGAGTTGTTTTAATTCACATTTTTCTAATCAATAGTAATTTAAAGCATTTTTCCATATGACTACAAATGGCTTTAATTTCTTTATAAATTTTCTGTTTGTATCTTTTGACCATTTGTCAACTGGGAAATGACTTGTATTCTCACAAATTTGCTTCAATTTTTTATATGTTTTATAAATAAGGTCTTTATCAAAAACACTGACTGTAAAATTGTTTCTTAGCTTTCTGCTTCTCTTCTAATCTTGGCAATTCCAAGTGCTTTAGAGAGAACTTGAGAGCATCCTTTTAGCTTTTTCTGACCATCATGTGATTCCCTTCCTTGTGTGAATTATCCATAAAATTATTCTTTAGGCAAACATATATTTGGCATCCAAACAACATGGCCAGCCCATCAAAGTTGTGCTTTCTGCAGTAAAGTTTGACTGCTGGGCAGTTTAACTCAAGAAAGGATCTTGGTCTCTGGTTCTTTATTTTGCCAGGTGATCTTCAGAATATTCCTAAAACAATCCAAATGGAAGCTATTCAGTTTCCTGGCATGGTACTAGTATACTACCCCAGTTTCACAAGCTTACAAAAATGAGGTCAACACAATGGTTCTGTAGACCTTTCAAAATTCAGATAATCTCAAGTCACCAGTTATTAGCATTTTCTTCCTGGAAATTACTTTGTATATATTTTTTATTTAATTTTCTATGTACATGTTGTTCATATAACAACTACAGAAACCCCACAGAACATTAGCTCCTTGAGGTCAAGAAATAATCTCATATTCGTTTTGGGCTCCCGTAACTTTAGCACAGTCAATAGCACATAGTAGGTTCTCAATAAATGATTGTTGCATGAATAAATTGCCAAGACTTCTAAGCAGAAGCCTTTTACCCACATCATAGCACTTACATGAGATAACTAAGACCATGAGGGAGAGAGATTAGATGATTTTAAGAAAAGAAACACAACAAAAAATCCTCGAGACAATAATGCAAGAAATAATCCAAGAAATTGTCCTGGAGAAATAGAATATGAGGGGAAAAGTAGAAATAGAAAAAAAAAAAAAAAAAAGCCTACCAATCATCACCTCAAAAGAGATCCTTTGTGGAAAATACATAGGAATATTATCAAATTTTGAAAACCCCAGATGAAATAGAAAATTTTGCAAGAAACAAACAAACAAACAAAAAAAAAACAA
This sequence comes from Sminthopsis crassicaudata, assembly GCF_048593235.1. Lineage (NCBI taxonomy): Eukaryota > Metazoa > Chordata > Mammalia > Dasyuromorphia > Dasyuridae > Sminthopsis > Sminthopsis crassicaudata. Next base: position 488,973,190 of record NC_133618.1, on the reverse strand, counting down.
TTCAAATACACTGGATTTACAATTAAAATTGCATGGGACTTATCAGCAGCCACTAAAAGACTGCAGGTCCTGGAATTATATATACCAGCAATAGAAGAAATAGAACTGAGGCTAAAAATAGCACATCCAGCAAAATTACCCATTATATTGAATGAAAAAATGAACCTTAATGAACGTGCAAAGTTTTAGGACTTTATAGCAATCAAACCGGAACTCAGTAGAAAACATAAGAGCCAATATCAAAGATTAATTTCAAGGAACTTAATATGTACAAATTATTTGTTTTTTACATGGAAATGTATACCATATGTTTAAGATTGACATCAGCAATTGGATAACTCAAAAGAAAGATTGGGGCAGAGTTGAGTGTGATTTGACTTTAAAGAGCAAAAACATAAAGGAAAAAGTATCAATAGTAATGTTATACAAATGAGGTACAGAGGAAGAATAGACACAAAGGCATTAGAGGAGAGGAGGAAGGCTCATAGTTCTGATTCACATCAGGACTGGATTAATTATATATATATGCATATATATAATATATACATATTATACTACATACATATACTATGAAGGGTCTAGCTCCCTCCAAAATCTTTAAAGAGAACGGAGGAGGGATGGATTGAGGGGGAAGACTAAATAATACCAAGGCAACTTATGGAGTAGAATTAAAATAGAAGAGTTATCAGTAATAGGAAAGAAGAGGTACAAGTAGGTACAAACACTACATCAAGGATCAGGAATAGACTTTATTAGAAAAAGTACAACTAGTAATCATTGATCTTAGACAAAGTCAAATTTAAAGATTCAGTCAAGAGAGAGATCTACATTATATGTCAGCCATATTATTTTAGATGCATGTTTACATATGGGCAAATGTGTATATGTGTGTGTGTGTGTCTGAGTATATGTAAATATATACATGTTCTATGTATATGTAGGTATATGTGGGTGGATATGAATATTTATGTTTGTGTATCTAACTGGGTGAGTATGTGTGTATGTGTGTGTACATGTATATGTGTGTGTGATATATGTGATTTATATGGTATAATATAGATATAGATATCTATGCTTAAGTAAGCACTGCTTGGGAGAGGTGAGAAAAAATGAAGTTAAAGTACATCAGAGAACAAAAGAACAAGGAAGCAAAACATGGACACTCGTGGAAATAATTTCTTCTATTATATATCCTTTAACTGAAAATTGTTATACATTTTGAATCCTCACTGATGTTCTGCTAGGCACATGACAATGTTCTATTTTGTTTTGTTTTCCTTCTGTCTTTTTTTACTTTTTTTAAATAAAAAATTAAAAAAAGAAAGAAAAAAAAATTCAGAGTCCCTTTCTGCCAAGAGAGAAAGTCAGATTGCTTTGAGAAAGTCAGACTAAGGAGCATCCAGGCAACCTTATTGGTGAACATTCAGGTTTTTGTTCATGAATAGACATATCCCTGATTTCTCTAATGTTTAGTGCCTGAATGCTCATAGTTTCTGCTACAGTTTCAAAACAAAAAGATCTTAGAAAGGAAGATAAAAAATTGTACCAACAAATTAAAATATAGGCTTATATAGAAGTGAAGAGATTGGCACTACCCAGTACAGCAAAGTAAAACCCATCTATAAAACAAATATAGTTCCTATTTGGAGAAACGAAATAAATATTTTCCTTCCAGTATTATGATTTCCAATTCCAATCTTTTTATTCATGTTCACCCCATTAATAAACAAGAAATGTTTGCCTGAGCTGTAGTTATCACATCATGTAGTACTCACTGTTTGGGGTATGTACGTATATAAAAGGGACATTCTCTTTTTCTCCCATTTCATGATTGTCATTGAAGAAAATTTTTAAATGTTTTTAAAAGAAGATGGAGGGGATGTTTTCACTAAGAGACTTAACTGATTTTGCATTAAACTATTTCTAAGAAAACAATATTACCAGTAACAAGGGCTGGAACTTTTTCTAGCTTTTCTCGAGAGGTTAGAGATACTAGACATCCTGAGCTTATCTGTAAAAGGATGTTCTGAAATGTTTAACAAATGAGAAGTTTCAAAGAAAGTTCTATTAAGCTGAAACTGATCAACACAATGCCATCAAAACACCTTTTTGATCTAAGGAACATCCAGCTTCCAGGTCCCGACAGCCATGTTGAACCTCTCTAGGAAGGGCAGCACTAGCTCTGTGACCCACAGTAATGAGTAGGACATGGCCCACAGGCAGTGCATTATCAGGGAAGCCAGAGGGGCTTTCTGATACTCTTACATACATCAGCCCGGTGGCTAGACATAGACTTTTGTTTTGGCGGTTTTTTTCTCCCAGTAGAACAGATTTGTCTAAAAAATACAGAATGTAGTCAGGGAATATCTAAGTAGATGGAATTCTCATCTTGAACAAGCACAGGATTTGATGTCAAAGAGCTTGTTTCATACATTTCTACACTTTTTGCTTTCTCACCTTAATTAGTGTGGAAATAAGGAATAATTGGATGTTAATAGCTGTGATAGTAAAGGGTTTTGAGGGAGAGAAATGAGTCATGAGTCCACATTATTATTGCATCCATATAAATAGCCATAGATTGCCTGGCCCAAGTTTTAAAGAAATTGACCCAACCTATAAGGAAAACCAACTGATAGCAAGTCAGACTTTGGATAAATATGAAAAAATATCTTCTTTATATTGTTTTGTTTTCTCTCCCCCTTCTTGTAAAGGAGTCCAGACATGTGATTTTAAGTGGGATGGACATGAGGCCTTCTCAGAAAACTGACCCCTGCCATAGCTTGGGGCTACAGTTCCAGGAAAATCCCCCTTGCTAGTACCTTAATCTGCACAAACCACTTTATAATCTATAGTCCCCCTGTTTTGTACCCTGAGGGTGGAGTATGTGCCCAAGACATACTGTGAACCCTGATACTAAGTCAGAGACAGCTGGGGCCCAAAGTCAGGGTTTAAAAAACTCTGCTCTGTTCCCTCACTCCACTAGACTTTGCTAGTGGAGACAACCCCCTTTTCCTGAAGGATTGAATAAAACTGCTTTCTGCTATGGCTGTTGAGAACCATCCATTTGAATTATTTTGGGTTAATGGTTGCTATCCCACACAGTTTTCTGAGAACTGGTCGGGGCTCTCTCATCACTCCCAAGGCAGGCCCTGGGGGGGGGGGAGGGGGGCAGGCCTGATAGTCTTTGGACTTGATGGGGGAGTTCCCGCTGTAGGAAGTAGGAGCCCAAAGAGACGGACTTGCCAGAGCAGAAACCAAAGTATCTCCAACAGAGTAAGAGAGGGAGAGAGCCCGGCTGGCCAGTGAAAGGATTATTACTCCCAGGAAAAGCTGAATAGGACCCTGGGATCATCATCTGGAAAGATAGCCAGCCAGTGAAAGGGGCAGCACCAAGTAAGCCCCTGTGGGTGACTGAGGGAAGGGGATGTCCCCTCCATAAGTGGCCTGGAAGGAAGAGGTTCCTTACTAGATTTCAGTAAAATGGGCAAGGAACAGTCTAAGCCTGATAAATCAGAGCATGAATCTAAGAAGTAAATTACAGAATTGTGGTGAGTCCCCTAGGTGTAAAAGGAAAAAGAAGAAAGGAATTTAAAAGCAATTTGTGTTTGTGTGAATATGAGTCTGTATTTTGTCTTCTATGTTTTTCTCAATCAGATGAATTACAAAGTAAAAGAAATGGTCATTTGGGGATATAAAAGCGCTTGTTTTGTGCATCTTGATACAAAGTAATTTGAATTTTTCTTAAGCTTTTAAGTCTCTTTCCCTAGAGGGGACTGGGAATGACCAGGGCTACATTTGGATTTATGTTCGCTCCAGCCTCTCCAAAATATGGTAGGCTCCCCCAAAACCCCATGCTCTGGAATCAGCCTCAGTTTCTCTCTAGATGAGGCCTATGTTCCCCAACCCCCAGAGTCCCAACTTCTCAGGGGATTCTGGATTCTGTAAAAGGGTGTGGTCTGTCCCCATGTGGCTTGGGGAAATCTAGAAAAATCTATTTTACATTTTAAAATCCTTTCCCCTTCCCAATACAGCAATTCATAGGGAACAGTACAAAATTTAGGAGGAAGATAGGAGCCATTGCCATTTTGCTCCCAGAGGCTTGTGTCTCCATCTCAAGTCTCAAATAATTTACTGCCATTGTAGAGATTTTAGGTGTCTAGGAGAGTGCAGTTTTGGAGAGGGGAGAGGATTTTTCTTCCAAAAATGTTAGCTAAATTACTATGTGTTTAAATTTAAATGGTATATGATAGAATTACATTTAATTGATATATTTGGGAATAAGATTTAAAAAATATGTGTGCATTGATATTGTAGCATTGCTACTAGAAGTTTAAATTTGTATTTGATTTAAAGTAAAAAACTGTTATTAAAACAAAGTTCTCCAGTAACTTATCTAAGTCACAAGTTTGTATCTTCTAATTAGATAAGATATATTGCTTTCTAAATTGTATATTAAATAATTTGTAAAAATTATGAACTATTTTAAAATTTAGTCAAATCTGCTGGACATATGTAAAAGATTTATGAAATTTAGTCCAAAGTTATTTAGATATTATCTGTATTGTGAATCTTAAAGTTTAAAAAAAAAAAAAAGGTGGTTTTAAAAACAAGGGACAATAAAGATTGATTTACAAAAGCAATTGATAGTTTGAATGGAGCATCTTGTTAAAATCTCATAAGCTAAAGTATTGATTTTTTAAATATTTTTTTCAATTGGTGTGTATGTTAAAATTGGAAACTTGACTAACTACATGAGATTCCTATCCATTTTTATGATAGGCTATGTTATGTCTATTTGGCTATAAAAATTGTGAAATTGTTCATTAAATTGGAGTTATTGTCATAATATTGAAACCTAAAATTGTTAAGGAATACTGTTGTGATAAATTGTTGGAGAGAGAGAAAGACAGAAAGTAAGAAGGAGGAGGAGGAGGAGAGAAAGACAGAGACAGAGACAAAAAGAGACAGAGAGACAGAGAGACAGAGAGAGAGAGTGAGACAGAGACAGAGACAGAGACAGAGAGGAAAGAAAGACTGAGAAAGAGAGAGAGAGAAAAAGAGAGAGAGGGAGGATGTTTTGACTGACACCAAAAGATGTAGTTCCAGGACTCAGAAATGGAAGAATAAAGTAGGCACCAAAAATAGTAAATATGAAGTAGAGTGGGAGAGCATAGAAAGGGGTTTTAATAATTAATGGTGGAAAGGGCATGTTCCTCAATGTAACTTGCCATTTGCTAGGAAAAAGGAAACATCCCATGAGGTTGTTGCATGCCCTTAGCTGACAGGCTAAATCCTGAAGGGGACTTCACGCTCTAAAAGAGTTACCTAAGGAGAGTTGGGGTAGGAAAGCAGAGTGGAGTTAGGAGAGACACCACATGGCATGGGGGAAGGGAAAGGGAAAGATCTGGGTGGGACTGCTCCCTAGAAGTGGGAAAACAAACCCACTCACTGGAGCTCACCCCAACTTCTGCCACTCCCTTGATGATTAAAATGAAATTATTTCAACATTAATTGCTTCTATTGTTTAAAGTAATAGATTACATTTACAGGGTATTAATAATTGAATGTTTGTTTTTATTTTTCAAGTCTGTGACTGTTTTAAGACAGTCATTTGTGATGCTCTATCAAAGGTTCTACTGCTTAGCAATACAAGGAATTTCTAAGAGAAATTTGTTAGATTTCTGGTTAACTGCAAATTCTCTGAAAATATTATTTCAAAATCCATTCAGCAAATTATCTAGTATTTATTAAGTACATCATGGTCTCATTGTTTATTGAATATGATCTATAGCTTTCTTACTCTACAGGCACATGGGATAGATAGTTTAGGATTTAAAACCTGAGTAGTGAAACCTGCTATTGAGAGAAATCTTTTGGGATTATAACTTAATGTTTTGAGTTTTGAATTTGGGAATGATTATCTGATAAATTATTAAATTAGTAACTCACCATTTGAGAGTTGAATTGGCTAAAATGGATTGTTACTACATGATTGGTTGTCAACCATGCCCTCAGACTGAGGCCCTAACCTAAAATCAGTTTTGATGCTATTATAATCAAGCCCCTGCTTTTCCCTCTTTTAGCAAATTTCTATAATCATAGTAAGTGGTCAACAGAAGTCATATGCACAGGTCAATATTTTGCTGCTTTCAATATAAAAATATGTAGTATGTAGTCATTATATCTTATAATTAGTTAAATGAATATTTGGCCTGGTCATCTATCTGTTGCTAGATGTATGTGTTTGCATGAAATAAGTTTTTTTTAAGGACCTTCTGTAAATGTAAAATCAATTTATAAAACTGCCTGTGGGACCTGTTATTTTATTGATTATTGAAATTGAAGCTGAAATAGCCTTCAACGGTTTAGAGAAGATTTTAGTGTACTCAAGTTTTCTTAGAGGGATGTAACTTATGGAATATTTTTTTCATCAATGGGAAAATAACTTTTATTTATAACGTAATCTCTAAAAAAGAGATGATGCATAACTATTTACAGAATCTTCAAGGAAGATATTAGAATTACCCCCAAGAATGAGGATTATTCTCTTTGTAGTTCTCTCTCTCTCTCTAGTTCTCTTAGGTTGGTTTTCCTCTAGATTTTGAGCAATTCATGTTCAAATGACCAGCACTGGACAGATGTATTGACCAACTTCAGGAATCTGGCTTAATGCAATGGATCTTCAATCAGCTCAAGTGCCTTCAAATGGGATGACTCAACTCAATGCCTGTTCTCATCATGAAGTAGTTTCAGAAGATAGGATCATCACCCCCACCCCAAAAGACTTTGGGCTCCATTTATTTGGGAAGGAACTGGAACTGATTGGTGAATGGACCCCCAAACTATACAGTGTCTGAATCCTGTGAAGGGGAGAGATTATGTAGGATTGATCCCCTGTGTAATAGTATTTGGAGTTTAAGATAAAGACTTCCGGTTAAGATTTGGGTTAATATTACTAGGAAAAAATATTGCATCAACAATTCAGTTTCAAGCTTATCAAATTGTAGAATTATAGACGCTTAAATAGCCTTGACAAGTAGGTACAATTGTGACCTTTAGAGAAAGGGGTTTTTATGGAACTGCCTGTCCAAATTGGAATAATGTTTGGTTTGCTACAAGGAATAGACATTTAGAAAATGCAGATCAAAGAGTAAGTTGGTTATACATGTAATAGGTATAGTTCTCTTAGGAAGATTTGGAATCAAGTTAAGGACTTAAGGAAAGTGATAGACATCAACGCCTGGGAAGAATTGGTAAAGAGTCTGAACAAAAAGTAATTTCTATGTCTGTGCTGTAGGTTACCCCATAAATAGTACCATTCTTTTTGGGCATGGAAAAACATGAGAGTGAATTCCTCCTGTTCCCAAAATAACATTTCTGGGGAGAATTGCGATGTTTTAGTCCCTTACCTCTGGAGATCAGTCATCTTGCCTCTCATGGCAGGATGAAAGATTCCAAACTCTAGGGACTGTAGTGATGTGTACCCCCCAGTCTGGAATGTAGCTGAGGAGAGCTCTGGCAATTTCCCAGATGCACATACCCCAAGCAAACCTTGGATGGTATTGGGGAGGCAGCACTCTCAAATCTGCTTTGCCCAGGAATTGAGTGGGCATCTGTGTGCTGATCCAATTGGCTGTTCCTTTTTCCTTGGCATTTGAGCAAGAAATGACTGAATGATAAAGAATTAAGTCAAGGATAGTAACTGGTAAATACAGGCTAGAAATCTAGTTCTGGATTTAGGTCATTCCTATTCTGGTGAGTTAATATTATTGGATAAGCTACACCAGAGAGGCCATGAAGAGATAACAGAAGAGTTAGATGGCACTAGCAGAATGGCATGGGAAAATAGAATGACCCTAGAAAGGTTATTGGCAGGAGGAGGAAGAACATGTGTTACAATTGGAAGTAGTTTCACTCCTAGTACACCTATCAGAAGAATTAATTAGAAGAGAATTCAGGGATTAATTATCCATCCTATGTAAGGAGATCTGTGCAGGGGTTAATAGCCTTTTATAAAGTAGGATGTAAAAAAAAAAATTAGTCAAATGTGAGGGGTTAGAAATGAATGTGGAAACCAAATTATTAAAAAGAAAAAAAGTGGTATTGTGAAAATGGATGAGCATTTGTTTTCCAGTTATGAAAATTAAATTTAAGAACTGAAATTTGAATTAGAAAACTGAAACTCACAAAGACATCAAGGAATAACCAAGGGTGGAGTTTATTTTCTCCAAAAAGAATTTAAGCTCCTTGGGAGCAGGGACAGGGTATATAGTAAGAGGTGGAGATTCATGTCATATAATTTCTATAACATCCAATTAATGTGGAATCAGGGCTGGAAGCCCATAAATTAGGAAGATAGGAGAAATCTCAAGAGCAAGGTGGATGTAGAGATTAAGGAATTGTATCATGACTGGTGTGAGAAGTCCTCAAATGGACACAAAAAGAGGAGGGATTAAATGAGATGGACATGAGAAAACTGACCCCTGCCATAGTTTAGGATTACAGTTTGAGGGAGAAGGGGGGAATAAACCTTTGCTTGTATCCTTGCTAATATCGAACAAACTGCTTTGTAATCTGTAGTCCCCCTGTGATTGTGCCCTGAGAATAAAGTGGACTCCTGTGACAGATCGTGAGCCCTGATACTAAGTCAGAGACAGCTGGGGCCCAAGGTCAGGGTATAAAAACCCTGTTGCCTGTGCTTTGCCTCACTCCACTAGACTATGCTGGTGGAGGCAGCGCCCTTTTCCTATAGGAATTGAATAAACTGCTTTTTCTCTGGCTTTTGAAAAACATCTATTTGAATTATTTTGGGTTAATGGTCACTATCCCACAAAATTTTATTGCTGTAGGGGAATTCCCAGTGAGGAAACGGCCTTTGCATATACAGATCAGTGACTGTTGTACAGTTCTTTGTAGTAGAGCCTGACTGAGCCATTGTAAAATGAAGTCTTTTGCCCAGGGTCCCGCAATATGTATGTGTCAAACTGATTGAACATTTATCTTCCCAAACTCAAGGCCCATTATCCACTCTGTAATGCTCACTCTGTCCTTTATAGAATCAGATTCTTAGAATTCACAAGGCCCTCAGAATTCTAGTCCAACATTCACCAATGCAAGAATCCTCTTTAAAGCATTCACAACAAATAGTCATCCAGCCTCTAATTTACTGCCTCCAACCAAAATATATCCCCCTGTAACTCGGGGAAATGACCACCTTCCAGTTATGCCTCAGAGCAGTGGAATCTGTCATTGCCATAATGCTGGAGATTCTGGGGGTAAGCGCTTAGACCAGCTCACGACTGACTCTTTTTAGGGTCTGCCTTTGTGTTCTACAAGATTTTTAGGAAAGATCTGGATAACAGTGTTCGGGGGGAGAGAAGAGGGGAGGGAGAAAGGGAAGGAGGGAAGGAGGAGACAGAGACAGGAAAGAAAAACAAAGACAGAAAGAGAGAGAAACAGAGATAGAGACACAGACACAGAGAGACAGAAGCAGAAAGAGGAAAGAGAGAGACAGACAGAGAGAGAAAGAGGGAGATAGAGACAGAGACAGACAGAGACAGAGAGAGATAGAGAAAGAGAGACAGAGACAGAGAGAGATAGAGAGAGAGAGAGACAGAGACAGAGAGAGAGAAAGAGACAGAGAGAGAGAGACAGAGACAGAGAGATAGAGAAAGAGAGACAGAGACAGAGAGAGATAGAGAAAGAGAGACAGAGACAGAGAGAGATAGAGAAAGAGAGACAGAGACAGAGAGAGATAGAGAGAGAGAGACAGAGACAGAGAGAGAGAAAGAGAGAGACAGAGAAACAGAGACAGAGAGAGAAAAGAGAGAGAGAAAGAGAGACAGACAGAGAGAGAGAAAGAGAGACAGAGACAGAGACAGAGGGGGGGGACTGAGGGAAGAGAGAAAAAGAGGAAAACAGAAAAGGGGGAGAGAGAGGCAGAGAAAGTCTCCAACTTGCCTTAAATTCATCTAGTAGTGAGACAAGGCAGCTAGTGACACAGTAGATAGAGTGCTGGAGCTGGAGTCAGGAAGACCTAAGTTCGAATTCGATCTCAGACACTAAGCAAGTCATTTAAATCCTGTTTGCCTCAGTTTCCTCATCTATAAAATGAGCCAGAGAAGGAAATCACAAACCATTCCAGTATTTTTGCCAAGAAAACTCCAAAAGCTGTCATAAAGAGTATGACATGAATGAAAAGTGACTAAACAACAGTGAGAGAGGCAGGCAGGAGCAGCTTGTCTTCCCTGCCTGCTGTTTGTAGTACAGAGCTGAGTAGTGAGCTCAAACTCATTCTTAATCGCTTTAAGTTTTTTTTTTTTTTCTAATAATGTAAAGGGGGAGGAATGGTGGGAGAAGGGGCACAGAGAGGCCTTTGGGAAAGAGTCCATTTTCTCCAAAGAAGGAGAAACCACAATTGCGGGCGATCTCCAAGGTCCCAGTAATGTAATGGGAGTGAAATATGTGCCCACATTACTTAAAACAGATCCCTAGCCTCAGAGTCCAACCCCCAAACCCTCCCCTGGAGGGGAGCCTAAAATGGAACATGTCTGAGTGACTGTAAAACAATAAGGCAAGAGTAACTACTTTTTTAAGTGTTCACATCAAGTCTTGTTTTGTTGTTGTTGTTGCTGTCTTGTTGAGGGTTTTTGGGAGGTGATGCGTTTCTAGAAAAGGACTAATTATGGGTGTCTTAAATCACAAATCTGTTTTCAAATGGTGCCTCATGCCCCAGTCGAGTGGAGTGATTGTGGTTCACCGAGTGCTTCATGGAAGAAGGGAAACTGTCTTTTCTCCAAGTCAGCAAGAATCCCTGGTAGCCCAGTTGCCCAGAATGAACTGTTCTGTCCAGTGGTCCATAGAGACCTATTCTGCCTGTCAGGACAACACATCCAGCCCCTTGCCCGTGCCTCAGCCTTTCTGCCTGAAACATCCCGGTAGAACCCAACCTTTCCCCCCGCCAGCCTGGAGGAGCTCCTGGGGGTCTGCCATTTAGCCTCATCTCCTCCGTCCCAGGCAGCAATTCACCCCGAGTCCCTCTGGCGTGCCCATTGCAGAAGCCTCAGTGCCAGCTGCCTCCCAGCCAGTCAGGAAGCACTGACTTACCGGTCCCCAAGCTGCACAGAGGAAGAAGGGATAAAGGTAGAGCTGGCAGGTCTCTCCAGCCCTGTTTTCTCCCTCTGTCCATCATGGCGCGACCCAAAGGAGCTGCTTCCATGAAGCCCTCCACGTCAGGGGGCAAGCCCGGGAGTGGCCACCCCTTACATCCAAGCTCCTCGGCTCGGGGAATGCAGTAGGCTACGGGGCCATCGCCAAAGCATGCTAGGTAGGAAAGGGAGGTGAATTCTCTGTGATGTTCTCCAAGGAAGAGAGTTCGTGGGCCTTTTCTCAGCCAAGGCCGCAGCAGGGCTGCTCCCAAGCTTCCAGGAGCTGAGGCAAGCATCCTCTCCTACCTGAAGCACGCACTTTGCTTTTTGCCCTCCTCTTCCAAAGGGCATATCTCCAAGACTACTAACCCTGGGAAAGAGGAGTTTTTTTCTTCTGATATAAAAACAGCCCTCTGAGCATCCCTCGGTTGGGATTTTTATTTGAAAGCAAGCATCCCAGCACAGTAGTAAAATAACATATTTTATGGACAACCAAAGCATGATGTAGTAGGCAGGCAGCTTCTTCCATCTTTTGCTTTCTAAGCAGAGAAGACAAAATCAAAGTCCGGCGTCCAAATGCAATACCAAAATCTGCCAATCTCCTCTACAAGCAAGAAGAGGACAAGCCAATTGACCTCCCTAAGGATAAGTGAGTTTCTTTGTGTTTTTTCTACAACCTTCGAGAAGAATCCTTTTCCACTTGGGAAAAGAAAAGTTTCTGTGATTGAAAATTTCCATGGTCTACATCAATAAATGTAGTCACGTGTTATTCTGTATTATAAGATTGGAGGGAGATTAGTGCAGAGCAACTCTGGTCTCTGGGCTCAGAAATTTGCTTAAATATTTACTGCCAAAAAGGCTTTTCTCATTCAGTAGTGATCAGCCATTAGTCGGACAGTCTCAGGAAATATGTTGTAAATTGAGGTGAGTTTTTCCATATGTCTTGCATGAAAATTGAAAGTGATCATCTAATGCAAACCAGAACGGCACCAAAATATCCTCATTGTTCAAAAAATAAAATAAAACCGTCTAAAGCAGTATTAGATTCTGAGCTGAGCAAATAAGACAAAACTCCAGCTAATTCAGGGTATCAAGTCAAAGAGAAAACGGTTAACAGCAAACTTTCAACAGACTAAAAATGTGTCTGTATGTCCAGAAATTGAATGAATACAGTTTTTAAAATCCACTGGGGAAACAAAGATACAATGACTTTTGTGTTTTTCCTATTTGGAAGATAGAGAACCCTTAGTGAAGAAAATAAACAATAATACTAAAAACAAAACCAAAAAACATTCAGCATTATATGAGTAGTCCCCAAAAAATTTCTCATGTGGTTGGAGAAAAAAAAAAAAAAAAAAAAGAAACATTTTTTTTCCCAAATTTTATAAACATTTTGATATTGAGAAGACCTCTAGAGGGTGGTTTGAGAAAAGTCAGGAAAATTAACACAAGAAGTTTCCTACCTGGGCAACATGGTATGGATGTAGCAACAGTGAAGGTGGAGGCTCAATACTAACAAACACCAACAGTTTAAAGTTCTGTGAACTTGTCTCAAATACTCTGGGTCTCAATTTTTCTCATCAATAAAATGGGAGTGATAATATCTGCAATGCATTCCTCTTAGGGTCATTTCAAGGAAACATCCTTGTAAAGTTTTTAAAGGCCTCATGGGAAATATTTTCATCATTACTACCAGGGTTAGCATTACATTATCAGTCATCTACATCATTGGCCTATTCAACCAATTATCAACCAAATGTTAATGAAGAACTTGGCGAAGCACTGAGCTAAGAGCTCGGGATACAAATATAAACAACAAAAAAAATCAAAATAAAGGCATTAGTTCTCTACAAACCTTGTGAAATCCTTGCTGGGTTTAGATTACAATGGCCCTAGGGAATCAATGCCCAATTCTGAAAGGGAAGGTTGGGAACTTCCACCCAAGCAGGAAGGAATCAAAAACAGCAGTATTGGGATGTAATGAGTAGCTTTATGTGGGAGAAAAGACCCAAGATGGGCTATCACAGAGAAATCAAAAAGAGTTATGAATTTTCACTTATCTTCCCAATTTCCAATTGTTTGATCACATTCTCCTTCATGTCAAATCATGGATCTCAGACAAGGCTCCACTTTGGAGCCCACTGACTACGTGGAGTGATTTAAGGGGTCCTGGAAACAACCTCCTATTCAAAAGTCTAGGAATACCCATTGATAAATAAAATTTTACCATTACTAATACATTTTTGGATTAAAAAAATCATATTCTGATTATCATAGACTTTACAGTTTCTAAATTTTCACAACAGCCATGTGATCTAGACAAAGCAGAAATTAAGTATTTTACATATAAGAAAACTGAGACTGAGAATTTCAATAATAAATTATTGTCTGTTTAATCACACCTATCCAGTTCCTCATCACTACCAAGGGCTTAAATAGATTGGAAACATTAACATTTCAAAGAGACAAGGCACCACCACTCTGATACCCACTCAAGGAAGCAGCAAGAGATATATTACTGGAATTGTGCAGGAAGACTTCATTTTATATCCTGCCTCTGACTTTGGACAAATCACTTGATGTGGCTGAGCCTCAGTTTCCTCATCTGTAAAAGAGGAATAACAATAATTCTTACCTATTAATGTCATGGAAAAAATAGATTTTATATATATATATATATATATGTATGTATGTATGTATGTATATAAAACATTTAACTCTAAATGATCTGTGAAACTAAGCAATCAGCTCAACTAGCTATATTCCCTTCCCTCTAAATTTTAAGGAATCTGGAGATTTTATTTCATTTCTGCTGCTTCAGCGTGAAAACTTAGTCATGTAATGTCATAAAAAATTTAAACTTAAAAAAAAACACCTTAAAAATCATGTAATTTAAAGCTCTCATTTCACAGACAAATGGAAAAGCAAAGGGACATAATCAATTAGTGGAAAGGCTAAAATAAGAAAAGAGACCTAGTAAAAATGGTCCACTGTCCCTGCCTCAACACAGTTTACAAATGAATGACTGTACCCAATAACTGTGGTTGCTGTTTACTCTATCCATGCTGAAGTTCCTTGGACCAGTAAACTATGGCTTCTCAGGAAGTCCCCCCAAGCAATGGGGTCAAACTTAAAGAGAAGCAGGGACTGCCAAACCAGAGAACTATATATTAATATTATGTCCCATGTACTTTATCTTGTTAAATATTAACTAATTACATTTTAATTTGGTTTAGTCACAGTTGGGAGTGTTACCATCCCGGAGGCAGCCAGGCAAGCAGCCAGTATGGGACACCTCTCTTCCAGAGCATCCCCAGTTCACCACTCTTTGCATCATATTGCCATAGTTATATAGGTAGCAGTAGTTTTTCAAAAGTATGCCCCTCTTAACTGACTCTCAGTACAGTCTTTCACCAGCAAAAGATCCAGAAACGTAATCCATTGTCCATTCATCCAGTCATCTATCCCCTCATTAAGCATGCATTAGGCAAGGCAATATGGTAGACTTTGGGGATGATCGAAGATAGTTAAGCCTAAGACCATATTCTCAGGGATCTCATAATAGACAGTAAATTAACATATATTTATTTAGCACTTACTATTTGCTAGACATTGTGTTAAGTACCAAATACATAAAGAAAGGCAAAAATATAGTTCTAGTTCTGAAGGAGCTCTTCTTCTAAGAGGGAAAGTAGGACGGGTGTATAAGTAAGTATTCTGCAAGACACAAGTTGCCAAGCATGTGACAGAAGGAATAGAAAAAGGGGAAGATAGTTAACTGTCAGCTAGGGCAATCAGGAAAGGTATCATGTAGGAGATGGTATATTGGCTGGGGCTTTTGGAGGATGAGCTTATTTTTATTTTTATTTTTATTTTTTTTATAGTTTTTATTTACCAGATATATGCATGGGTAATTTTACAACATTGATAATTGCCCAACCTTTTGTTCCAATTTTTCCCCTCCTTCCCACCCCCCCAGATGGCAGGTTGACCAATACATGTTACGTATGTTAAAGTGTAAATTAAATACAATATTAGTATACATATCCAGATAGTTGTTTTGCTGTACAAAAAGAGTCAGACTTTGAAATAGTGTACAATTAACCTGTGAAGGAAATCCAAAATGCAGGCGGACAAAAATAGAGGGATTGGGAACTCTATTTAGTGGTTCATAATCATCTCCCAGAGTTCTTTCCCTGGGTGTAGCTGGTTCAGTTCATTACTGCTCTATTGGAACTGATTTGGTTCATCTCATTGTTGAAGAGGGCCACATCCATCAGAATTGATCATCATATAGTGTTGTTGTTGAAGTATATAATGATCTTCCGGTCCTGCTCATTTCACTCAGCATCAGTTCATGTAGGTCTCTCCAGGCCTTTCTGAAATCATCCTGCTGGTCATTTCTTACAGAACAATAATATTCCATAATATTCATATACCGTATTTAATCAGCCATTCTCCAGTTGATGGACATCCACTCAGTTTCCAGTTTCTGGCCACTACAAAGAGGGCTGCCACAAACATTCTTGCACATACAGGTTCCTTTCCCTTCTTTAAAATCTCTTTGGGATATAAGCCAGTAGAAACACTGCTGTGTCAAAGGGTATGCACAGTTTGATAACTTTTTAAGCATAGTTCCAAATTGATGAGTTTATTTTTAACAGGCATAAATGTTAAGAATAAAAATTTTCTAGTTGTAGGCATTGGTATTAAACAGAAACAAAGAGTAAGAAAAATCAGGATATGTTGAGGGACAGGTCAATTCTCTGAGAGTCTCCACAACTATAGATCATACCATCTGAAGGAGCTGCAGCTCTCCTGTGTATTCCAACAGGGATATGTTCCAGGAGAGGGTGAAATGAGTGGTTCATTTTGACTAAAGCTTCAAACTCTAGAAGGAAAGTAATGACAATAAAACCAAAAATTAATAACAACAGATATTTAAATGCAGATTTTTTTCAAATATGGGACAGATAATTTATTCCTACATCTATAAGAAAGACTAAACATAAAAGTCTTATAAGCATGAATTTGTAGGATAGGTTACAGAAACTTAATTTTTAACTACTGCTACAATCAGCTGGGAGGCTGAGATCTTGCCTCACCAGAATATTAAGCAGTTTGAAGGACTGTTAATTAGGTATTTTGCATTTCACCTTGGCAGTCCAAACCAATTCCTGCTATAGATCTCCTGGTAAAAGTTCTAGGCTTTAACCAATACTCTTGGTCCTCCTCTCTGGTGCATAAACTTTGCCCACTCTTTCTATTGCCAGTAGATCCAAAAAACTCTGACCTTCTCAAATTCACCAATAAAGCTAGAAATGCCCACCTAAAGAACTTGTTCAAGAAGAGAAACACAAAGAGGGAAAGGTTGGCAGGGGCCCAAGCAGAAACTCAACCAGTTGAGCTCCCCCTCCACAAAATGAGTGCTTTTTTTCTCCCCATTTCCCTGCATAGGAGAGTCCTGCAAGCGAGGCACTACAGATATTATCCCTGACTTTATTTGTGAAAAAACTGAGGGTCAGAAAAGTAGCCACTTGCTCATGTAAAGATCAGAGGTGAGATTGAATCTATGTGCTCAGGATTCTGGGTCCACAGTCCCTAAGGAGGTGGAGGCTGGGGAATCATTGCATTGTCTTGAAAATTTTTTTCCAGGACAAAGGATTATCATAATTCACAGAACTCCAAATGCTGACACAGGCAAGCAGCTCAGTGAACACAATCACCTGTCTCATCATTTCTGCTCCAAACGGAGCTCCTGCTCCTCATATGTCCGAGAATGGCTACAGAGACCAAGGAAGGACACATTGTCCCTGCCCTAAGCACAGCACACATGTAAGCAACTCTGCTCAACAGCTGCTGCTACTGTTTGCACTAAGCTTGTTAAAGTCAGAGGTTGCTTTGGGGGGAATATTGTAGCCTCTTGTTATATCCTCCAGAAAACTGAACCCACGCCACAGCCATATGTCATGCCATTAGGGCTGGAGAAAAACATGGATGTGGTTGTCACCAAAGCCTAGGATTTAGAACTAAAAAGGGACTAGTGCAACCCTCTTATTTCACAAGCAGTAACTGTAACTCACGTTGTTTATAGCACTTCATGCCATCAGAGTTGAAGAAAGAATTGAATGTGATTGTTACCAAAGTGTAGGATTTAGAATTAGAAGGAACCAGTCCAACTCTTACTTCACGGACGGTAACAGTAACTCAATTTTTTACAGCACTTCAAGGTTTACAAGGCACTCTCCCCTTCAGAAATATGTGAATCAGAGATCTTCTCCCCCTTCTGCAGATACGGAAACCCAGAGATGAAGTGATTCACCCCATGTCCTAAGGGTAGTAAATACCAGAGCCAGAATGAGAGAGCCCAGGCTGACTCCAAGCCGTTGCTCTCCCAGCCCTGCCACACTGTAAACTCCTTGGAATGATCTCGATTTTAGGCGCCAAGCCTTGTAATAAGTTCCAGAGCCTGTAGCTGCCAATGACAGAAAAGACAGTCAGCAGAAGTGCCCAGAATGATCAAATCCTACAACCAAACAGGCAGCCCAGAGGATGATGCTCCCTTCTCCTTCCCTATTGCCAGAGCACCAAGAAAAACAATCGACAGAGGGGAATCTCTCCAAGTTTTAAAAATTCTCAATGACAACCCCCTCCCCCAGCCTACCACTATCACCTATAATAATACCTGAGTCTCCCTGACAGAAAATTCTTCCTCATATTCAACCCAAGTCCCTCTTGTGACTCCAACTGATGAAAGCTAAATGTTCTATATTTGTAGGCTATCAATAGGCCTATAGGCTTCTAGGCCTGGAGTCAGGAAAACCCGAGTTCAAATCCAACCTGAGACACTTACTAGCTATGTGACATTGGGCAAGTCAGTTAACCTTAGCTTCCTCAGCTGTAAAATAAGGATAATTAATAATAGCATCTTCTCACAGTTGGTAAGATCAAATAAGATATTTATATTAGCAGTTAGCACAGTGTCTGGCACATAATTGATGCTAAATAAATATTCGATATTATTATTATCTATGTTAAACCTGGAGTCACATAGGGTTAAAACTTTGGCCAAAGATTTTTTTTTTTTTGACATCTGTTTTAGATGTTTGGTGACATCCTCTGGCCCTAAAGTCAGGGACTCTTTCACTTTGAAAGTTACTAGGATTGAGTCTAGTTTGGGCTGGGTACCCATTCTGTCTAAGTTAGGACTGTTCTCTGCCCTGTGACTCCAGTTTCCAGATTGTTGGACTAGAGGAAAGGAGAGGGAGACAATGGACCTTGGTAAAAGCACATGGTTCATTATGCCTTGGACATCCTTCTTTCCATTCTTGTCCACTTCTTTGTTCAGTAAAGTTAAACACCAGAAAAAAAAATTGCATTTCTCTACCATGATAAGAAATGAAGATCTGGGACTTGCCCAGCCACCCCCATTTGGAAGAAGGGGAAGTAAGTGAACTGTGGATAATGAAGCCCAAGTCTGGCTTTGTTTCTGTGAAGAGCACACCCCTTACCTGTTCACAGCATGATTCTGAGGAAATGGGTGGGGGGAAGGCTCCAGGATGGGAATGAATGAGAATAGTCAGATTTGGATCTGATTTACTAAATGAATTCAGCAGCCTAGGCTGGACTGACTGCCCTGGAGATGCCCTCAAGCAGAGAAGTTGTCAGAGAAGAAGGTGAGATTAGGTGATAATTGCTGGCGAGAATGAAAGTTGAATGCACCCTAGTGTTTTAACTGGCTTCTAGGGGCTTGGTGGGCATAGCCAGCTCCAAGGAGCCTTCCAAGAAAATGAGAAGCTCTTGGTTTGTGGGTTGTTCACACTCAGAAACATAAGTCCAAACCCTTCCAGTTCAGAATTCCATCTAAACATCTGGTTCTCAAAGAGCAAAGACCCTACAGAAGGGGTTTGATATAAACTTTAGTAATGCTAGGGCTCCATCTAGAGTCTGCAGGAGGATCTCCAGCTTGACTAACTCAGGTTCCTTTCAATTAATGTTAATGAACTTCCTTTTATCTGTGGGGTTTATTTGAAACTGGCTTGCAAAAGATGTTATTTGTTTCAAATTGGGGCTAGAATGGCAAATGTTCGAAATCTAACTTCCTTTTAACTGATGTGGGCTGGAAAGTTTACATTTCAAACTACTGTTTGTTGTAAAGTAAGTGGTTTAAACATGCTTCTTTTCTCATTCTTTTTCTCCACTTCAACACAGAAGCAAACACAATAGGGCTCTTGATCTTTTCTGTGTCATGGTCCTCTTTGGAAATCTGATGAAACCTGTGGATCCCTTCTCAGAATAATATTTTAAATGCATAAAACAAAATGCATCAAATTATAGAAAAAGCCATATCGATAGAGATACAATTATAAAAATATTAAAATAAAAAAAAACAAACACAAGCTTATGAACCACAAGTTAAAATCCCCTTGAAATAAAAAGTTTGCACCAGAATAGAATCACAAAAATCAGAGATGGAAGAAATCTCTGCTGTCATTGCACACAATTCACACATGAAAACGAATATCCACTCTATTCTATCAGACATCGGTCATCCAACCTCTTCTTAAAGACCCCTTGAGATAGCCCTTCCCAAATATAATTATCCAGATGTGGTCTGATCAGGCAGATTAAAGTAGAACTGTTATTTCCTTATCTCTTTTTTAAAATATTTATTTGATTTTTTTTTCTAGTTCTAACATTTGTTTTTAAATTTTTGCATCTCCTTATCTCTTGATCTAGCCTGAGATAGAATTAAAGTTTTGGTAGTATTGTTGTTGGGGAAAAGGGGGAAAGAGGCTGCCATATCATGCTATTAACACGTCCTTATTTAGTAGTTCACAAAAACCCCTGAATCTTTTTAATGTAAAGGACTGCTTCATCATTACTTCCTAATCTTGTATTTGTGAAGCCTATTTTTAAAATTCAAGTGTAAGGCTTTATATGGATCTATTCAATTTCATCTCTTTAAAGTATTAAGTTATTACATCCAAACTAATATTACCTAGTAAAATGAAAAGATTTGAATTTAAATCAGGACCTTGTTTCTAATTTTAGCTCTCTATTTGCAATCTGAGTGATCTCTGGGTTTGGTTATTGCTAGGGTACCTTCAACCTCTAACTCCTATGATTACACAGTTTCAGTAACATCAGTTGGACAGTAAGGGCATTTGTTTGTCATCTTCCTCAACCAAAACATTTCTACAAGTTATGGGGAAGTGGAAGACTGAGAGACTTTGGGAAGAAATGGGTCAGAAAAGAGAGATGGTTCATGGCAGGCTCCAAGGCAAACACAGCATACACCAAAAACCTAAACCAGCATGAAGTTTTCCTGTGATTATTTTAAATTCCAATGTCAATTGAAAGCTGAAACCGCATTTGAGGAAAGCCAAAAAAAATAACTTTTCCCACCCAAAGTGGAAAAATTGAC